>NC_081177.1:20941782-21241782 GCF_012432095.1 Onychostoma macrolepis | reverse complement strand
CCTTACCAGTCCAATACATTTCTTGAGAATGCTCCACACACTAAAATCATTCCTGGAGAACATGGGGGCAGGAAGAGACGACCTGAGAGGGCAGAAGAATGTTTTCCCGTTCATAAACATTAGGTGTACTAATATGTAGAACTATGCAGACGTGCAGATTATAAATGAACGAGAATGAACTGTAAAGATAAGATGAACAATAAGAATCTTGAGAAAGAAAAGAGAGAGAGAAAGAGAGAGAGAGAGAGAGAGAGAGAGAGAGAAAGATTAAAGGCAAAGAGACAAATGATTAAAAAAAAAAAAAAACACAGCATGTGTCACAGCGCTGGAATCTGGCTGTACCTGTGCTTCTTAATTCCGTTCTCCTGAGGAACCGCTCCATTGTTCTTCTGAGCGCCGTCATACACTACAGCATCTTTAAAACTGGCTTCTGATGTGCCTTCACATGACTCATCTGAATCCAAGCCTGGGACACACAAGCACGTCTTACTTCGAGATATTCAGATAGACAGAGATGCCTGACTGCAACCTTAAGAGGGTTCATTATTTTTGAAACACAATATATAAAAAAATAAAAAATAAATAAGTGTACTGCTTAAACGAGTGTTCAAAATAAATAAATATTTTACTCTTCAAAATGAATTATAAATATATAAAAACAGGGCTGCATAATTAATCAAAATAATTAATAGGTTTTTTATTATTTTATTTTTTTTCCCTTAAATATAGATTTTTTCCCCCCAATGAAATAGTAGAAACAGGCACAGCAAACCTGGATTTCGTCTGTAAAAAAAAATTAAAACTAAAGCAATTTAAAAAGCAATTAAAAAAATTTCCTAAATTGAGCTGTCCCTTATAAAATTTATATTGACCAAAAACTGATATATTCATTGATATCTCCCCAAAAATAACCTCTCTTAAAATTTTTCGAAAATTAAATGCAGAACACCTCACCAAACATCTTCTGTACACCCGATATCAACATGCAGTTATTAACTATGGCACTATTTAATAACATGGTCTAAAATGTGTCTCCTTCATATTTTGAACCATCTGATATGAGCGACTCTGCTGATATCAGACTTCAGGAGCCCAGCACAATGACCTGTCAAGGTCCGTATCGCCTTGTTTATTTATTCATTACATTATTTTCATCTCAGCAATGACAGAAGCCATCAGACCATCTGAACACAGCACTACATAATTGAAGCCATCAACAGACTGCGGTAAGCCGACACCAGAACGGCACGCCACATTGCGGCCTCTCTGTCATAAACACACAAGACCGAAGGCCAAAGTCAACAGTGGCCAAAACACTAACAATAGGAGACAAATTAGATCGTCCTCAAAAAAAAAACACAGCTGTTTAATACTGCTGTGTGTAAATGTCAATGTTTTCATTACATGCGGCAGCTCTGGATGGGCTTGTGTCACAGAGGTGATGTTACAAACTACTTCTGATCATGAATCAATTTAAGTTCTTTTATGATTTCAAATTTTAGAGGTACCTATTTGGTCTCAAATATCCATTCATCACCACTACAATCATGTGCACAACGTCTGTGATTGGTTACGGTGCTATTCGGCTGCAAAAAAGCAGCGTAAATGGACACTTCATTAAATACTAAAAGTACTATTGATTATTTTTTTCAAATCAGCCCTACCACGACGTGACATTAAATATGTCTTACCTGTGACGGCATCATAGAACTCGTCTTCATTGTTCATTGTAGATAATGGGCTGCCAACACGGGGTCTCTAAAACATGGTCTCTCTTTCACTTTGTTGTCTCTGGAGACTTGTTACCACATCCAAAACAGGGACACCTGTGGAGAGCCAAAAAAGTCAAAACCAGACTCACAAACAAGAAAACAACTCAACCTTGGAGTCAGTTTAAAAAACATACACTGAAATGGACAGAAATCCCATCATTCACCTGTTTCTCCAATGATCTTAGAGCCTACATTCATGCACCCATTCATCCATCATGTTTGACTGAAACCAGCCGGCCGCACTTGAACTGAGAGGTGGAGCCAGTGTGGGTCTCCTCCCATGGGCTTGTATGCAGCAAGGCATTTGATATAGAACTGAACTTTGGACTGTCACCTTCCAAAGAGTGTAACCTGACAGACAGACAGACCTGTACTGTGACGCATACGAAACAGCCTTATCTCAGTCTAGACGAGACCTGAGGGAACGCTTCTAGCACAGTTAAAGTCTAATAGCCAGCTACACAACTTTATGTAGCCATTGCGGAGTTAATTAAAGAAAGCTTGCTGAACGTCTTTCCCGGTCTGTTCTAGTAGGTTGCCATTTGTGCTCGGCGAATTCCCTGAGCACAAATTACTGGAGACCAATTAGCAGTTTTATTACAGCCCCAAGACAACTCTGAAGTCTTTAAGTAACACGAAAAGCAAAGACAAATCAAGCAGTACTAAAGAGTTACTGCTACACTTCTTTCTTTAACCATTATGACTTCTTGGCCATCTCACAGTCAGTGAGCTGACCCACTATTAGGTCAGATATGCAAAGTAAGTTGCCGACCTACAAGTATGTGTTATGTAATGTTTATTGCTTTTTAATAATAAATCTTCTTAGACATTTTCTTTAGACCAACCAATCTGCAATATTAGGAAATACATTTTTAATTATGACAAAGCTCTTTCTTTATGATCTTGTGACGTACATCAGAGCATAATGTATTACTGGAGGCAGACCGAGGACTTCTTTATTGCGTTTCATCCATCAGCTGTTGATTGAATTTTGACATATAGCTGTTGTAATCGAAACGAGCTTGCAGTCGATTTTAAGACAGTGTGGGGTTAAAGTGGAGTCTAAAAGATTGGAGAAGTCTGACGTTTCCACCAGAAGTTAGTCTAATTAAATAAATATCACTCGATTTTTAAATTCAGATGATATTAAAAATCTATTTTCCTTGCATGTATGAATCAACACATTGTTCAGCATAAGTTTTAAGCAGAGCATCTCAACCCTTTTGCAAGGCCTAATTGGTTTCTGATGACTCAAACCACGTGATGCTTGTTTTCAATTGGGAATTGTTTTCCTCAGTGCAGGTCAAGGTTATTTATGGGTTTTTAAAAGGGAAAAGTCAGGGGTCAGGCCACACGGACGACTAATGAGTAAATCAGACCGTAGGAAATGAGTCTAACTGCAGCGTGGAAGACGACTTTCAGCTGTCTGTGTCAAGGTCAGACCACCTCTTAACATTAACTGTTTTTCCAAAAATGCAGATGGTTGGGTTTCAAAGAAGAAAAGGGATGTGAAGGTGTGAGATGTTATCTTAAAGGGATAGTTCATCTAAAAAAAAAAAAAAAAAGTTCTGTCATCATTCACATTTACTCAACCTCATGTTTTTCCAAACATGTACAACTTTCTTATCTCCACTGAACATAATGGGACAATTTTTCATATACAACCTTATTTGGCAAACAGGCATTACAGAGCATAAATGAATACCTGAAAAGTTATGAAATATAACCAGGGCTAGCAAAATCGCTAGCCCGACGTCCCGGGGCTATTGTGTTTTCCAGTCGGGCTACCAAAATGTATCACTGCCTGCCCGACGGGCTCCTTAAATACAGATCTCCCGCGGGTCCTTATAAACTCTGAAAATGAGTTGTATCAAACTTAAGGCCATAAAAAGTTTTAAATACGTTAAACGGTATAAGAAATGTCTTAATGATAATTTTAAGAGGTCTTACAGTTGAGGACGGAAAGACATGAGTCGCGATACGGCAGGATTAAACTTCAAAAGGCAATGATGTCTTTGAATAAATATGAGCGCTGCACGTTTCAAGTCAAAACGCGGCGCGGATGTCTTTATGTGAATGTATCTGAAGGGAACCGACTGTCCTCAGAAACGTGTTGTTGGCATTTTAATTTCATATTACCTATATTTCCTGATAAAGCAGCATTTATGAGCGCGGAGCTGCTTTGTGTACAGCGTTTCCAGGGAAACCGCAATATTTCAGCGCTCGTGGCAGAGAATGATTCTGCATTTCCAATAAGCCTTTCTTGCTGTTTATGGTCAAATCAATGCAAATATTAACTTTTTACGCAGCAAACACAGAGTTGTAAATGAGAAAGAAGTTATGCCTTCTAAAAATTGAAACAATTAAGACTAATATTTATTCGTTTAAATTAATATAATAATTTATATGCTTGATTTATCCCTTTTCATAAAAACGGTCTATAGCCTGAAATGCTGTTGTATAAGATTTTTGTTTTTGTGAAAACCTGTATCTGAACTGTAAATCATGTAATTTTATGGCTCAATACTGTGTTACCAAAGACATTGTCCAACCCCGCTCATTCTGTGTTCATTTTACTTGTACAGCTCTTAAAATGGGTCATAAATTGCCTTAAATTTATTTAAAAATAATGAAATAGTGAAATAAGATTCCTTCCTTCATATTTGTTGATATTTGTGTATTGAAAATATTTTTGATTGACATTTAAACTCCTATCTGATTTTCTATATTTAAAAAAAAAAAATAATAATAATAATTTGGGCTAGTTAAATTAATTTTCGGGCTACCAAAATCTGAAGAGTACCTGCCCGAAGGGCTACCAGGGATTTTGAAATTTTGCGAGCCCTGATAACAATATATTTGTATCCTGTGTGTACAGTTTTTCCATTGCTTGATTGAGCTAGGTAAGAAGAAAAATGTGCGCATGTATATGAAAATATATACAGGTGCTGGTCATATAATTAGAATATCATCAAAATGATTTATTTCACTAATTCCATTCAAAACGTGAAACTTGTATATTACGTTTGTAGAAATAAACATTTGAAATATATCAGTCTTTGTGTAATGAATGAATATAATATACAAGTTTCACGTTTTGAATGGAATTAGTGAAATAAATCAACTTTTTGATGATATTCTAATTATATGACCAGCACCTGTATATAGGAGAAACCCTGAATAATTTACTGGTTGATTTGTGTGTTATACAAGTCATATGATAGCTTTGTGTGATGAAAAGACCAAAAAAGATTATTCACACTGATAATTATTACCTTCAGTGGCCTGTTAACCGTGGTGACTGGATTATAGAGTTGAGATTGTGAATTTGAGTTGAACGGGAATTAGATCAGCCTTTTGTGTTCCATTCAAGAGAGAAAGTCAAACGGGATTCGAATGACACAAGAGTGAGCAAATAATAACAGAAATGAGATTTTCGGGTGAACTATCCCCTTAAATACACATTACAGCCAATGTCAAAATAAGCAAAGGGTCAACTGGAGACAGCATCAGTCCTCTGAAAACAAAGACGACAGACAAAGAGAGAGAGACAGTATTGCTCAAGGCTTTTCAACAGAATCTGATACATTATCTCTGGTGCACTTTCACCTACATGAGAAAACAAGTGTTCTGCAATCAGCTGAAAAGTTAAAATAACACAGACGTCTCAGCCATCCCCCGAGACAAGGTGTTGTGCTAGAGTAATGATCTCTGATCTGGGAACAGCGTTCCCGGGAGCGAGAGGAACGCAATCAGAGACGACTGAATGCGGGTGCCGTGGCAACCGATAATCACGCACAATATGTCTGCGTGAAAAATAAAGACTCAGGTGCAGATGTGGTAATGAGAACGCTAGGTCTTACAAGATCCAGCACACAATCAGGTTGTGTCGCATTTAAACAGAATCCTGTTCGATTGAAATTTGGGAAATGAAGGGTTGACAGAATGGACTTGATGTAATAATGACCCATAAGGTGACCTGGACAGAATCACATGGGTTTTCTGCACTTATTTGAGGGTAAATCTGCAGAATTTACTGTGCACTTAAACATGGTTTTAAAAAATTGGCTAAAATTCTAAAAGGTAGTTCACCCAAATAAGAAAATTTGCTTAAATTTACTTACCCTGAGGGCATCCAAGATGTAGATATTTGGTGGAATTTAACATTACACTTGCTCACCAATGGATCCACTGCAGTGAATGGGTGCCGTCAGAATAAGAGTCCAAACAGCTGATAATAAAATCCACAAGTAATCCACACGACTCCAGTCCATCAATTAACATCTTGAACACCTCTATCCATAATAATGCTTTCTCCAGTGAAAAAGTCATCTTGTCATCAGGAGAGAAATATGCACAGATCAAGTACCATTTAGAAGTCCAAAACAGTTCTAAACAAATATGTTGACGGATGGCGATGTGAGTAAAGAAGGAGATGGACTTTGACACAGGAGGAAGCATTATGGATTATAGACTGGTATTTTGGCCAGAACTGAAGGTTTAAAGTTAAAACGGCTCAATGATAGATTTGTTTCTTACAAACATGCAGCTTTTCACTTCACAAGATGTTAACTGATGGATGTGGATTACTGTGATGTTTTTATCAGCTGTTTGGACTCTCATTCTGACGGCACCCATTCACTGCAGAAGATCCACTGGTGAGCAAGTGATGTAATAATGGTACATTTCTCCAAATATGTTCTGATGAAGAAACAAACTCATCTACATCTTGGATGTCCTGAGAATGAGTACATTTTCAACAAATCTTCATAAAGTCATAGAGAGAATTTAGAGCTTATTAAGAATGATGGGCATTCCAAATTTGTGAAGGTTTTTCGCATAGGTACCAGTGGCAGAGAGGAAATACCTGAAAGGGCATGACTGCATAATAAAGTGACCATAGGGAAACACACAAACGCCCACGAGATTTCAGAAGTGGAATGAATCACAGTCTTTTGCGTTATACACACAGTTTGATTGAGACCTTTGGAATGTAGTCTGCTTGGGAGAGGTGCAAGCACATACCTGACAATGACACACACTAGTAGTTAGCAAGTCAAGGCGGTGTTGGGAATCTCCATGTAAGCACACATAAAACAAAGCAATGACACCTTGCTTTACTCTCTGGAATGTGGCCTAATACTTATCTATATCAGTCTACAGACTTGCTCTAAGCTACACACAACATAACACCTCAGGAACAGAAATAAAGCAATTGTTCAGCGGTCCACGTGGCAGACCCACTTTACAATACTGTACCATTTTACCCACTTTAACAGCAGTAATGGACTGGCGTGACTTTTATAGGCTACATAGAGATTACATTAGTTTTTATCAGATATAGACACCTTTGCTGCAATTAAAAGCCTTGGAACCTACATGAGTCAACATGACACTATGCAAATATGTCAAACACTAATACGCCCCATTGAAAAAAATAAAATAAAAATCAATCCAAAACCTGTAATTCTGACTGTTTTGCTAAAATAGGACGTTTGGAATGACTAAAAAAATCCCCAGTCATGTACTGAGCAAGTTTCAAATTTGTAACATGCCGGTATATAACACAGACTTGTTCATGTCGGTGCAGCATATGTTAACATACTTAAACAGATGAAAATATCTGGAAAGCAAAGCGTTTACAAAACATCTGTTTACTTTTAATAGGAAAATAAGCTTGGGAAATGACAGCTGAACAGCCCACAAAATCAACACGACAGGGTTCGAGCTGTAACACTCATACTGTGATTTAAAAGACAAGGCTTTTCTGGATGTTTATGTTTACTTGTGTATAACGTTGTTGTCAAATGTGAATTATTTCGTGGAAAAAATGACAACAAACCCAAAAGATTCAGGACTCTCTCTCTCAAAACCTGGTGAGCAGCATTATTGAGACGTTCTGGTTTACTCGTTGAGTTTTGCCAGTGATCGCCGTTCACTCAAAAGTGTTGTGCATGTAGGCAGCTCCCTAGGTTAGGAGGCACAGACGGAGCCTGTAAACAGATGCTAACGGGCTAAAGCTCCAGCAGCTAACTGACAAACTTACTAAGCAACGGCGCGAGGGCTTTTCGTCCGCTGGAAAGTGTTGCTTTAAAACTTCACATACTGGCGTGAATGAGTCCAAACAGCTACTGTTAAATAAGAAAGTCGTTACCTGTGATGATGGCCGGATTTCGCTTCTCTTGGGCAGGGATGCTGCTGCCGCTGCTGCTGAAGGGCTGACACACAGCCGGAAGAGACCGATATGGGCGATATGATTGACGGGCCTCTTGGCCAATTATAGTGCGGGAATTTCGTCGCCTGACGGGTTACGTCAGAGCAACACAATAATATGTTTATGATGCAGCGTTGGTTCACTTAATCTCAATAACAATTACTTTTAAATGGCTTAATATAGGACACAATAAATAACATGTTTCATATATAATAGTGAATAAACGTATACACGATTTAATGATTTGATTTATTTGAATTAATTAAAAAAAAAATCTTTACAAAAATGGACCATAAAGTCACTATAGTTTTCTACAAAATGTAACACAGTATTTAGGAGCTACAGTTATTGTTTTAATTTCAAGCAGGTATTACCTGGTACTGTTACAAAATTAAATTATAAATTAATTAAATTAAATTAAAAATAGCAGAAGGAATCTAAAGAAGACTGCTTCAAGAATTTTTTTTTATTAATCATTAATTTAAAATTATATTGACAAAAGAAAAATTTAACTACTGTATTTTATTATTTATGATATACAACATGACATTATTTTATATTATGTTTGTTATGGTAGTTTTTTTTTTTCGTTTTTTTTTTTTGCTCACATAAATATTGTTATTGGAACATGGAGTGTAAGCATTTATTATAATATAAAATTTTATATAATATCATTTTAATGTAATTAATTTCTAATATAAATTTGGAACAAAGAGTGTATGCATATATTATTCACTTTTTAATATAATATAATTTTAATGTCATATTTTAATGTAATTAATTTCTAATATAAATTTGGAAGACACACATATAATTCAATTCAATTAAAGTTTATTTGTATAGTGCTTTTCACGAAACAATTCGTTGCAAAGCAGCTTTACAGAAAATCAAGTTGATGTCCATATGGCAGAAATGCACAGTAAAAATATTATATATATTATATATATAAAATTATTATTATTTTATTTTATTTTTTTACATCTTGGTGAAGACTTAATTTTGAAATATTTAGTTCTCTGAGCGACACCAACCCATAACTGCTTCTCATTCCAGTCATTTATTACATGTTATCTTGACATCAACTTATTGAACCGAACAGCACAACCTTGCTTATTACAGTCCGTTCTTTGAACCACCTTTCAGGCTACTCCAGTTTCAATTTCGCCAAATGTTAATTCCAAGAAATAAGTGAATTCATATAATGTTGAGCAGTCATTACTCGAGTTCATTGATGAAAATGTAAAATAGTACAGAGAAGCAGGTTAACAGTGACCTGCATCTGCTTGTGTATTATGATCCACGAATACTGCAATCTCTATGAAAGCACGAAAACAATTGAGCATAATGAAAAGCTTGTGAATTATTGATACAAATTTGGTCTGTTTGTTTTATGTCTCTCATTAATAATGAAGGCAGACGTCACTGATATACCCCACTGTTCCCAGAGCAGCTCAGTACAGCACGGCTGACCTGCACTGACCTCACTGCTTAATTGTACTTATTGAAATGTGTGCGTTGGAAACCACCTCTGAGGCTGAAAAAGACAAACAGCCCTGAAAGGTTGAAAACAGATGTCACTTTGACATACTGGCCTTGATGGCTAAAATATACAGTATCCAGCTATGAGATAAATTGGTGCTGTCTAGAGCCTAGAGCCACATATTCATCCATCCAGAACAGAGCAGCCAGTCAGCTGTCAGCAATAAAACACAGTGGTAGAGGCGAATTATAAGCCTTTTATCAAAAACCATCCTGCCGTTTTGTACACCATCAGGGTACAATTATTCCTGCACTGTTGTTCCAACAGATCTCACAGGACTAAAGAGTGGGACTTGAGCACAACTACAGTAAAAAGGACTCTTTCATCCAGCATTACACACGCCAATTACACCCACTGACCCTGTACAACATGGCTTTGTTTCTCCTTGCACAGAAGGAATTGCCCTCTCATCGCTGATGCAGGAGTTTGACTCACTATGTGTAAAGCCAATCTTTATATCACAGTCAGACAAGAGTAATAGGACACCTGGAAGCAAATGTGAAACAATAATATATACCATACACTTCATGGTATCAGGCAAGGGTCATTTCTCTGTAAAGGTTTGATCTTTTTATCCTCTTGATTTAACCGTGTTGTGTTTGCTTAATGTGACCATTAGGTGGCACTAGTGCTTAAATTAACACACAAAACATCTGTTGAATGATTTGCTTTGAGTTTATGTCTCTGACAATGATGTTGTAATATCAACCCTTGTCAAGATGCATCAGCTGTAAACACCAAAGGTTTGTTAAAATTAATGCATTAATGTCTATTCTTTGATAAGAAACTTGTTTTTATTAGAACCAATTTATATTTTATCCCATGAACAACACAGAAACTGGTCTTGCACATCTGTACAAATTTAAAGCTTCTGAGAGAAACGGTTGGTATTAAATAGGGCCTGAAACTCTTTACAAAAGTTGCAACAATTATTTGTTTTTGTTTTATTTAACAAATGGTCATGGAAATCGTGGAAAAAAGTTATACGAGATGTTTTATTTTCTGTTCATTTGATGTGAGGTTTGAATTCTGAAACCCAATTTCCAAAACATGCCACACATATTTAAGTAAAGTTTAATACCCTGATTTATGTCAGTTGTTAACATAAAGCATGCATAACAGTGTAACCACCATTCTTTAAAACAAATATTATAAAAATATGTCTTTTTTATTGCGCAAATAATATTCATGCAAAATTTATTTTACATTAGGTTATAGTTTAACTAACATACATAACGATTATCACAAAAAAACATGGGTTTTTGTGTGTTTTACAGATTGCTTTATTTAATAAAATTACAAAATTATTTTTTGAGAAATAACCCTTTTAAAAAAAGTTGTATTTAATTTATCTTATTTATTTATCATATTTAATTTTCTATTTTTTTATTAGTAATATTTTATTATTTAATTAATCAAAAGTGCCTGTTGGTGATAGAGATAGAGAAAAATCAACACTGTAGTGATTTTATGGACTTTTTATTCAATTGCCCAGTGTTTTCTGTTTTGCAAATATATGCTTTCTTTCTTTCTTTAAGAATTATTAAATTAATATAAAATAATTTTTAAAATTCATAATTTTAATAAGCAAAAATATTTTTTCTTAAAGTAATTCTTAAGTAAAGCTATGTGCATGTAGAGTCCACAAGATGTATTTCTCATCAGACAAGACCAAAAAGGATTTGTGAACCCACTTTGGTCATTGTCGCCACCACAACCATTACACGGAGATCAGAGGACTGCGGGGTCCCAGTCCTCAGAGACAGAGCAACAACAGCAGAAATCCTGTTAGTATCATTATCACAGTTATTTAGGCCAAGTATATAGGACAGGGGACTAAAATACTGTTTTACATTAATTAAGCCCATCATGAAATAGAATATGTAATATCCAGCAGGGGATATTTCTGTGTCTCCCTGTGGGTTTTGCATTCCTCAGTCTAGTGTGGCAAGGCTGCTGACAACCATTACAGTCATAACAGTAACAAAATCCCTAAACACTTCAACACTGCACAGATAATTGCTGTCTTACAGGAAACAAATGCAGTCAATTTTCTATTATCTATTCTAAAGGTCTTATTTATCAGTATTATAAATATGTTTTACAGCAGTTCTGTAGCAAATAATGCCATCAGCACACGTGTATTATTTTGATTTCTGACATACAATGCCAGTTTTGCTTTTCCTGCAGTTTTGTTGTAAAAAGAACCTGCACATACACAGGAATGCATCATCTGTGGATGAATCCTTTTAAATCAATAAAAGATTAAGTAAAGCCTCTCATTGATCTGCCTCTTTCTCAAAGACTCTGGAGGATTGGGACAAATCCGCTTCTTTCATGAGGCATTGAGAACAGCTCAGTTAGCACAGACAGCAACCAGTTTCTCTGCCCTGTCTCCAGCAGGGTGTTCTCGTGGGTAAACCCATTAACAATATGCTTATGTGAAGTTCAGGGAGCGCCACCTTTGTCAGGGTCCCAGAAGGGGCCCTTAATAAGGCTCTAGTGTTCGGCCAGGAGGACAGTCTCTGAATAAAGCCATCGTTACAGACTAATTATAGCGCATGTTACCTGTGCTCACATTCCTGCCTCATCATTGAGCCTCCCATTCCACTTCAGGAGGAAAATCCAAAATTCCATTAACACAAATGCTCGTTTTCAAACACTTAGCAGTTGTCTTTAAATAGGACTATTTAGTGAATTCTGTCATCCAAACAAAAATTATTATACAACTAACACTACACTGTAAAACCCGACAAGTTACGGTAACTCAAACCGTTTGAGGAAACCGATTGCCTTAAACCATTTAAGTTTTAAAACTAATAAATATGAGTACCATAACTCATTTACATCGAGTTAAATTAACTTATTTTTTAGTGTTGGCTTAGTCAATTATTAGAGTTAACTGAACTTGAACATTTTAAGTTTATTCCACTCAGTTAGAATGTAAGTCTTTACAACTTAAAATTAACCACTTTGCTACTTAAATGGTTTGAGGAAACCGATTGCCTTAAATGGTTTAAGTTCATCAAACTCAAAGCAATAAAGTTACATAAGAAGCAAAAACACTGGTACAAAGAAATCATGACAGAACAGGAGTGTTTCCTCAAGTATTTATTGAAATACAACTAATGTTTTCAAGCATAAAACAAAATCATTGGGCTGTATATTCAAAAATATTACTTATTTTTGTAATAGCTGTGGGTACCACACTGGGATACATAATAATACAACAGCCAACATTATTACATTATTGCTAATACAAATAATTTATAGAGTAAGTTTTATATTTTATATTTCAAACAAGTGGTATTCATTAAAAATCAGTGTTAACTTAACTGACAACATCTAGCAACGTATACAGTACACTGGGGTCAAAAGGTCAATGTGTGTTAATGATCCTTTTTTCTAAGGCAATAATAATGTTTCTATAGCTTTTTGTAGCCAAGAAGACTGGATACAGTAATCGATTTTTAAAAGTTAACCTATGTGTACTGATGCCAAATTATCACAACTAACTCGCTCCTGGATAAGTTAAAAAGAAATACAAAGCAGACATAAAATGATTAAAGATTAAAATAATCATTACTATTAAAGTTTTATAAAACTCAAATTAATACTAGCCTATTTTATTTCTGGATTCATTAAAAAGATTCGTTCAATCATTAAAAAGAGAGTCATTTGTTTAGGAATCCGACTATACTGGTCTGGTCAGTCTGTTCATAAATCACTAAAACAGCTTGACTCATAAAAGTCATTGTGCGGGAATTGTACTACACTGTTTGTCCTGCAAAGTTTATGATTCACAAAAAGATTTGAAGAGTCATTTGTACAGGAATTTGTACTTGACGCACTGAATATTTTTGATTCACTAAAAAAGAGCCAGCTCATTTGAATAATTTGTTAGTGAATCAGACTACACTGTTTATCATCCCTTGGTGCATTTGCTAAAAGCAACTATGGTCAAAAGTTCCATCGTTACCAATTGAGCTCAAATGGAACCAATTGTGACCATACCTAACGATGCTTTTGAGAAACGCATCCCAGATCGCACACGTATATCTGCATAACGTCTGATAAAGATCACTTGATCTGGAAAGCATCTGCTGTGTACAAACATCTGACAGACATATTTAAGATGTGAGCTTTACATACTATACATTCTAAATCATAAACATCTTAAAGACATCTAATATACGTCTATTTGACATCCGATAGAAAACGTCCAATAAACGTATTGCAGATGAACAAACACTCTAAAAAATACGTTTTGCAGATGTAAATGCAGACGTCAAATAGACGTCTTCATAATGTACGTGTGCTATCATGGGACCCCTGCATGGTTATGTCATTCATTTAAAGGATCCCACTCATAAGAGCCATTCATTTTTTCTTTGTCGTTTTAATATTCCCATTACCCCTAAAGAATTCGCTATTGTTTTTGATGCCATATATCTGGAGTTATTAGACTGTTTCAAATGACCTTCTGTTTTACCTTCTTTAGATCCCACTATTTCAGTGGTGGGAAAGCAGTACTTTTCTGCCTCTTCTTCTAATAAATCAATACATTTGTTATTTCTTAATGATTTTGTATCAGTTCCAAATGTTATGGTTTATTGGAATGCTTTTGTCTCTGATATTGCCTGGAGGAAAGTTTGGCTGATTCCAAATTGATACTTAATTACTAAAAAGATAAAAGAAGTTTCCTTTTGAATTGTCCATCGTATATATCCTGTTAATACTTTCTTAAAGAAATATAAAAAAGACATTGATACAAACTGTTCTTTTGCAAACAGCACCCAGAGACTATATAGTGCATTTATTTTCACACTGCCAATACCCTAAATTGTTGTGGAAAGACCTCTCCTTGTTCGGTATTGAGAATATTGATTAAAAAGTTTCTTTACTTTGGGAAAATGTTTTGTTTGGATTTGTTAATTCAAAAAAAGTGCATTTACAGAAAAACAAATTTAATCTCCTTATCTTGTTAACAACATTTTATATACATAAATGTAGCCTAAATTCTGCCTTTTTTTATGATTTAATTTGGGACTATTTCTAACTCATGTAACAAGAAGGGTTAAAAATAGTTGAATATTTAAGCTGTTTAATCTTCTCCTTTGAATGTAATGTGTTTTGTTTAATTTTATACCCCTGTCTAGTAATTTATTTGCTTTGTCATTATATATATATTTTTAATTTAATTTAATTTTCTTTTTATTATTATTTTAGGCCTAACTGCTTTTTATTGGTTGATATAATGTTCGTAATCAGAAAGAGCCATTCGTTCGCGAATCAGAATAAAAATGCTCATAAAAGTCATTAGTTAGCATTCGTACTAAAAACTGGCTAAAAATCATTCGATTTCTGTATTTTTCGAATGGAACGGTTGTCGATTCCAAACCCTTATTTAGGATTTTTTTTTCATGTGTCTACTTTTTTCACGTGCAGTGTCTTGGTGGCAGTAGTGCTCTGCGCGCGAGGCTCTCCAGATCCATTCGTCACGGTCAGAGCCGCTGTCTGGGCGGAGAGAAAGAAACCCAAGTAACACAGAGCAGCAGCCGCAGTTCAAAACTGAGGACGCACAGGGGGATATCTTGCAGACGTGGTAAACAGAAGAAAACAGAAGCATCTCAAGCCAAGCAATTACATTCTCTTTTGGATTTCCAAAGGTTTTGATGTCGGCTGATCTGGTGTGAAGCGTTTACCAGTTCAACTTCTGTGTTTGAGGAAAGGAGGTACATTTCAGCTATACTCGGGTCTCGTAAACGGAATGAATGACCAAGACAAAGGTTGACACCGGTTCCCCGACGCATTTTGTCTCGTCGAAGGAGAAGAGGCAAAAGCAGAAAATGGAGAGCAGCAGCGGAGAACAAGAGCAGCCGAAGCCGTCACAACAGCAGCCGCCTGCGCAGCCGCTACAAGTTACCGAGAAAAAGAAAATACACCGAGCACCGTCTCCAGCAAGACCCAAAGATGTGCCCGGGTGGTCCCTCACTAAAATCCGCGGAGGTATCGGCACGCCGACGCTGAGCGTTAAACCGGGGGCCATATATTTAGGCGGCCGCGTGTCCAGACGTAGCCCGGTTACCGGGAAGGAGACAAAAACAGAGAAGGGTAAACCGACCGGCAAACCCGCGCTGTCCCCGGCCGGTGCTCAGAAGAGCATCGTGAAGTCTAATAAAAGCGGCCGGAGAAAAGTTTCGGACGCCAGCATCGGATCGGATGATTTGAGCAAGGACTCCGGCTGCGCTCCGGGGAAACTCTCACCCACCGACAGCAGCTCGGAGCTCTCCGACTGCGCCTCCGAGGAGAATAAAGTCTCCACAGATGCGCTCAGCAGCGACACCGAGAGCAGCAGCCGCGGGGGGATCGACGGCGAAAAAGCGCAAGCGGGACATGGACTGTTGGACAAGAGTGGTCAAACCAAGACCAGCGTGGAGAAAGACCGGCTCTCGCTGGGAATGGAGACCGCAGAGGGGAGCGTCTCACCCGGCGACGAGCGCTCGCTCACCTCGTTCGACAGCAGGATGCCCGCCAGCACGTCCTTGGCGTTTTCGGACCTGACTGAGGAATTAATGGACGGGATGCATGAGGAATTAATCAGGGAAATAGAGGAACTCAGGTCGGAGAATGATTATTTAAAGGTAACATAATGATTCTATTTTACAATAAGTAAAATAAAATTAGCACCATGGCAACCACAGTTTCCACCAAAATATCTTAGTTGCTACATTCTTGTTAAGGTTTAGCATGATGCTGTTGTCTAGTTCTTCAGAAATCATCTATGTGTTGGTGCTTTAAACAGCCAAGAACCAAAACACTGTTCTCAAGAACATATGTGACCCTGGATCACAAAACCAGTCATAAGGGTCATTTTTTTGAAGTTGAGATTTATACATTATCTGAAAGCTGAATAAGCTTTCTATTGATGTATGGTTTGTTAGGATAGGACAGTATTTGGCTGAGATACAACTATTTGGAAATCTGGAATCTGAGTGTGCAATAAAATAAAAATATTGAGAAAATCACTTTTAAAATTGTCCAAATTAAGTCCTTAGGAATGCATATTACTAATAAAAAATTAGGTTTTGATATATTTTTACGGTAGGAAATTTATAAAATATCTTCATGGAACATAATCTTTACTTAATATCCTAATGATTTTTGCCATAAAAGAAGAATCAATAATTTTGACCCATACAATGTATTGTTGGCTATTGCTACAAATATGCTCTTGCTTAAGACTGGTTTTGTGGTCCAGGGTCACATACAAGCTAATGCAACATCAAAACCTCCAAAATAACAAGCATAAGAACCAAACACAACCAAAATGGTGCTTGATGCACAGGGAGGTTCTTTGCTGAACTTTAAAATACCTTAAACATTTTTTCAAAGTTTATAGTTAGAGTTACAATAAAGCTGTAAAGCAATATTAGTATAAGAAGATTTCAGAATCTTTTAATTATTTCATGATTATTACTACATTATAATAATGCATCCCATTAAAAATGAAAATGCTAGGTTATTGCATTTCTAAAAATCAAACTGGTACATTAATTGCACTCTAGCCCACTTAGAAATTAATAATTGAGTCAAGAAAATGAAGTTAATGAAGTTTCGAGATGGAAACAAGATGTTTTTATGATGCTGAAAACATGTTTACAGTGCAATTAGTCAAAATAACTGTAGTAACTATAGTTTTCTGGTGAAACTATTCACAATGGTACATTTTTACCAGGGTTGTAATGTATTCAGAAATACAGTATACTAGTTAGTATACTGTATTTCTGAATTATCTAAATGTCTATGTTCCTTCCCCCTGAAACGGGAAACACTGTATTCATTCTTCTCGCAAGGCATATGTTTAAGATCCTTGTTTACTATGATTTCTCCAGAATTACTATGAGTCATATGTAAGAGATAAACAGTGATTCTTTTGTAATCTCGGTTTTCATAAACTATCACAAGACCATGACGGAACCAAATCTATTTCATTTGCCATTCCTAATATAAAAGCATTAAAAAGGCTACTGGCTCGTTGCTCCTGCATGCGTTGCTTGAGTAATGCAGCTGTTTGTACAGATGCTGCAGCAGTCAGTCAGTCCACTGCGCCCGCGCCCACTTTTCACTCCATTGTTTATCCGCGCGCTGAGCACGTGACGCACGCTGCAGTAGTTGACCTATATTCACTGGAAATGTGTGGCAGCACGCGGTGGCCCACCGCATCTATCAGCCTCTGAAAGCGGAATGCATTTAAACCCATTTGAGGCATAAATAGTTTATTTGGGTTTAGAGCAATTCTGCTTTCTAAACATGGCGCTATTATGTAAACTGTGTAGTAAAAGAGTCCCGAGGAAAATCATAATGCAGCATAATACATGATGATACAGATATTAGTAGCTACCATGATCTCAAGTGGCTTTTCACGCTACCCTTGATGCTGGGTGACACCAGTGGTAGCCCTGTCTAACTAAAATGTCCAATATGTTTTTGAAAAAGCTTGCAAAACGCAGTAATTTCTAAAATGATGCATTTTGTGTGTGTGTATCAGGATGAGATGGAGGAGCTTCGCTCTGAGATGCTGGAGATGAGGGACATGTATATGGAGGAGGATGTCTATCAGCTCCAGGAGCTCAGACAGCAGCTGGATCAGGCCAACAAAACCTGCCGCATCCTGCAGTACCGCCTCAAGAAGGCAGAGAGACGCAGCATCCGCGTGGCCCAGACCGGACAAGTGGACGGGGAGCTTATCCGAACACTGGAGCAAGACGTCAAGGTTAGAGCAAGTTAATGTAGTAATGCAGTTGGTGTGAAGGTGTGATTTATTACAGATAAAAGCCAACAAATGTATTCTGTTAGCTAACTGTGTTTAGCAAGTGATTGCTTGATCTTTAAGTTGAGTTTGACTCAAACACCTTGTGAAAATGAAGAGCGCTTAATTCTTTTGAATGTGAATATTTGCAGATAATACAGTTTTAATGAAATAAAAGACCATTTAAGTGTACTTAAGGAAAGTACACTTTCATAGCTGTTTCTTAAACGCACTTAAGTACACTTGCACTTGATCTTTTGTCATGTTTAAAAGAAGTACACTTATTTTAATGTTTGACTAGCATAGTAAATCGCATGTAAAAAAGCTAATTGTAATTTAACTGTGGTGTGTTATTAGAAATTACAGTTGAAGTTAATATATAGTGCCCCTATTATGGGTAATGAAAAGTTCATATTTTTGTTTTGGGAGACCCCAACAACAGGTTGACATTCATGCAAGGTTAAAAAACACTTTCATTTTCTTGTTATATGCATTTATTTTGACCTTATTTGCTCAATGACTTCCAAACGATTCGCTCAACGATTCATTTTTCCAAACCCCTCCTTTGCGTGACGTTAATCTGCGGTGATTGGTCGATTTCATTTAAAGCAGTGTTTGTGAGCTTTTAACGCTCCAAAAGCGGCATCTAGTGGCAAAGAATGAATTTGCATTTTCATTCAGACCAACTTGAAAATCAAGTTTCCCCAGGCGCAAAAAGTGGGCGGGCAATATGCTAATATCTCATGTTGATGTCCGCATGAAATGGCTTGGGATATGTTTTAAAAACGACTAATTTCAATGATTCTGAGTCGACTCTTTCTTTTGAGAGACAATAACTTTATACACACTGCACTTTCAGATTTAAAACTTTGCAGGATGTTTTTATTCACTTAGAGCTGTGTTACACACTGCATGAAAGGTCATTTTCAAAAATCCATAATCGTTGCAGTTTAAATGTACTATTGCAACTCATCATTACAAATGTGTAATTACAAATATATTTAAATACATAAAAGTATATTGTAGTTTACCATAAATGCTTGTCAGTAAATGCAGCCACACAGTTTAACCATATTTCAAAGACAACAGAAGTAATTATGAAATTACATATATGTAATTGTAATTGATGTACTCTATAGAGACACATAGGGTCGAAAACACTCTTAAATTCAACTAATTGCATTATATAAATGTAAATTATAATACATTTGAATTTAATTGTAAATAACATACAATTAAGTGTCTGAACCCCCCCCCCTCAAAAAAATTAAATGCCCACTTAAAATATATTAAGTACTTTTTTTTTTTTTTAAGTATGCTAAAGTGTACTTATTTTTCACAAGGGACTCTCTGAATGAAGTGAATCTCCTAAAATATCCAATGATGTAAGCGTCTGTGGTAGACTGTAAGATCATGCTTTAGGCAGCATGTAATGCACCACACAGGCAACTGTCTCACATGGCTGAGGACACAATACTTCCTTTCTCTGGTCTGTCAGTGAGAGGAGAAATAACCATGATGTCATTCCCGTCAGCACTGTATTCCTCATGGCTGATTTGTATACAGTAACAGAGGGAGGAAAAGGAGGGAGAGTGATTTCCTCTGCCAAGCAAATGCTGCGGCTCTTTATGCTACTGAGACTGGCTGTGTTGGTCTATAACAAGTTACACTGTCACATACTTAAGTTTTACCACTCAGGACACAGCTGGTAAGGTTCAGAGGCTGCAAAACACAATCGATGTGGCGTGAAACACAGGAGGGGGATGGTGTCTGTAGAAAAAAACATCTCTGCCTCTGCTGAATTCTTTAACTGCTGACAGGAGTCTCCTAACACAGGGTCAATTGTCTCTCCACAGCCAGGTCAGATTACACTGATCTTCACGGCGCTTGTGCATTCAACTGGTTGAAATACTCCATTGCTATAGCTGTGACAGGCATGCTAGGCTTTAAGGAGGAAGGACATTGTTTCTTTACATTCAGCTTAGCACAGCAACAAAACATTGTGCAAATCGAAGTGCTAACTCAGATTTTCTTGTAGCCTTACAGGGTTATGAGAACAACTCGTGCAACAATCAGTACTAGTTTAAAGTGATGCAACGAATTGCATTTTTTATTAAAACACAGGAACCGTCAATAAAGTTTTAAAGTAGCCAAAAACCGAAACTGACAATAA
Organism: Onychostoma macrolepis; assembly: GCF_012432095.1. Classification (NCBI taxonomy): domain Eukaryota; kingdom Metazoa; phylum Chordata; class Actinopteri; order Cypriniformes; family Cyprinidae; genus Onychostoma; species Onychostoma macrolepis. The sequence continues at coordinate 21,221,271 of NC_081177.1, read as the reverse complement.
ACTCTATTTAATAATCAATTAATCAACTTTATTTAATAATCAACTTTGTTGTATGAAAACAGTTAAATTGCACATAAGACAGTTTTTATGTCAACTTTTAATATAAATATGTTTTGATTCCAATTAGATGTTTCAATATAAAATTTAAACAGTGCTTGTTATAAACTTTCTTGACATATTTATTCAAATATACATTAAATAATGAAGTAAGGCTGGGTATTGTTAAAATTCTTTTAATGTCGATACCGATACTTTGACTTGGATACCGATTCCTGAACGATACTTTTTCATTACCAATTTTATGAAATCCATTTTAAGATTACGTTACATTATTATTTTTCAGCTTGTTGACAGACTTAAAGACTCATCTCCTGAGCCACTGCACAAAGGAACAAAAATTCTACCATTAGTCTTTAATTTAATCTGTGTTGATTATGTTTTAAACTTAAGCTAATTAAAAAAAAAATTTCATTTGTACAAAGATATGTCTGCTGTTAGCAACAGCACCTCAGGTAGCACTGAGACTAAAGATATGTGAAGAGAACAATGTAATTATTGCCTAAACATCATTTGTATTTAAATAAATGACTGAATGCCACATTCATGAATGCCATCTTGTTTAGGTTGCTTAATGATTTTTATGTTCTCGGCTACGGCGGTGTAACAGCTTACTTCCGGTCAACGTAGCTGTTCCATTCGCAGCTGTTGCTTAAAGTCCCTATATAACTTCCTCATCATCATGCACTAAAAAGGTTGAATAGATGCAGTTCTTTATGCATGAAATATTTGAATATAAATTTGTTGTTAATGAGTTGTTAATTGCAGTTAAACCATAGTTCTGTCATAGTTCTGTTAAACCATTTCTGTTACTAAGTATTGTGGTGCCTTACACAAAAAATAAAAACATTTGAAGAGTCAGGACTGATGTTTGCTATTATAGTTAGGCCAGAGCTACTAAAATATCAGTTTCATCAGTGCATCTTAGATTTTGTATTCTCCTGGGTGCGCAAACTGCAGATTATATGAAAATTATAATATAAAAATGTTAACTTATCGGTTATCGGTATCGGCCACGAGAAGGACTTAATTATCGGTATCGGTTAAAATTTTTCATATCGTGCATCCCTACTAAATGTACTAAATACTAAATGTATAGTGCGTATATTTAGCAAGATGCTCCTCTGTTCAGTGTTGTTACACTTGCTGCAGTGTTCAGTTAAGATTAGAGATCAATATCTTTTTAATATTCACTGTCGTTCATGGCAATGCTGTTTAGCAGACCACTCATCTGACTATTATGTATTTCGTTTCACACTACAGACACACTCTCTTGTCTCATACAAACACAACTGCTGCCAAATGTTATCAACTAGTGAAAATGACCTCAGAAGATAGATTCAATGTTTGTCTTGTTGCTAGGCTGACTGTTATGAACACTTTTTTTGTAGCAGAAACTTTATATACATGTAAAACTAACCGAAAGGGACTGTGATGTTAAGCAGATCACCCTTTTGGTTTATTTCTCAATGATGACCGGCTAACTGTACATTATCCTGCTTATTATGTGACTTACTTTACAAAAATATAAATAATTGGAAATGAAATGCTAATATGAGTTGAAAATATTATATTGTGTGAAAAGAAAGGTCTCCCTGGGGAGCACAGATATTTAGGAAATTGATTAACCCAGAAGGATGCAAATAACCAGTCGTAGTCAAGTATTTAACAAAGCCAATGAAGACAAATTAAATATTTCTTTTGAATTCTGAAAATTTATCATCTTAAAATGACAGAATATTTGCTGATGAATCAATCTGGCCATAATGTATTACATATTAAGTAAAACCCTTGATTTCTGTGAACTTTTTGGGGCTGAGATGACCCACGTATCAGTTATTGTTTGGCCCTTTCCTTATGAATGAACTCCATTCAGAGGTCAGTGATATTCTGACCAAGAGGCTGTGTAAGACAAATATTTTTTCCCCTTGGACTTACATGAGTTTCCCATGTTCGACTTCTTCCCATCTCTCTCTGGTCTCTCGGGATGAAGGGGGAGGGGATGATGTGATGGTCAGGAGGGGGTGGGGTGAAAAGGGTTGATGGAGGATCTGAATGTTTGTAAGATCCCTGCACTATTTCCTGCTCTCTGAAGCACTGGCCTCATTTCTCATCCAATGAGGGCAACGTCTCCCAGATCTGTCAGGGGAAGGAAGGAAAACAGCTCCACACCTTCTCATCAGCTGCTGTGGCTTGTGAAATTGGGTTTGGAGGAACACTGGAGCTTCCTCTCTCCCTCTGTTATCCATCTGAGCTTCACCGGCTATGTGCTCATGCAAAACAACAGCTGAGAAATGGAGAGAATGATTACAGCTGTAGACAACAAATATCAGAAATGAGATTAATATATAGAAATTCAGACATTCTAGTGCATCAAAACTGAATCACTCCCATTCAAATCTAGTTGCTAATGTACTATACAGCTTGCAGAGTCGTTATTCTTTTCTGATGGCAGATATTTAAATTGGATGTCATGCAACATTTCTGTTGTTGCACGCCCAGTCCTAATGGAGGATGCAGATGTTTAAGTCTTCCGCTTCTCAAAATGTTCTTGTGAAAGAAAAAGACCCTACTTATCTCCTTTAGACTTCACAGATCTCAAAAATGTCTCAATCTATGTTCAGATTTGCTGAGACAAAAGTGAGAGGTTTCATTATAAACTCTTATCAGATTTATCCAAGACCATTTTTTTGAGCTCTGCTAGTTTAATTTGTAGCTCTATACTCTTACTGTAAGTCAACAATTGTCTTATTTGTTTCTATTTTTATTTCTGGACCAAACCTCTAAGAAAAAGTTGACAGGTAAATCCCAAAGAATACTTCAGATTTGACACGAATGCGCAGTGTTGTCCCAAAGTCAATGAGTGTTTTGAATGTGTTTTTGATTAAACTCATGAAATAAGGTCTGTGGTGAACACAAGATTAAGATTTTTTCACATTTTATTTTGTGACATAAAATACACATTTTTAAAAAGGTTTACTTGTCTTGAAAAAGGGGGTGACTAACACATGGCTTTATAGGACTACAGCAATTCAAAAGCTTAGTGAAGGTAACATTAAAGACGTGACCTTGCTGTAGTTTGTTTTTAGTCTATGTTCAGCTTTTTATTTCTGGTGATTGTATTTAAGCTTCAAAATTCATAAAAATTAATTTGTAAAAATTATCATGATCAACAACCTTTGTTTGAGCTTATTTTCTCCAATAATTCAATGGTTATCCAATTGGATATTTGTCAAGGGATCCAGGGTGATGCTAACTTATGGGTTGACCTACAAAAATATGTCATCAATGCAGCACTCGATTAGTGCCAAGGTGCATCTGTGAGGTGACCGTACAGAGAACACACGCTTATAAAAATCAGGCTTTGCATAGTATGTGCATACCGTGCTGCTGATTAAATTATTATGCCACATGCACTATATGTATACGCTAGCATATTCACAAAAATTAAAGTATTTTGTGGGCTTAATGAGACCTGCAGTTATGAAAGAGCAACCTCTGAGTGGAAAAAAATAATTCTCTGGGCAGAAGGAGAATAATAAAGAGGAAGTGATGGTGACAGATGATGGTAAGCAAGGAAAATACTGTTTGGTCATTTTGGCCTTCGCCTTTTTAGATATCAGCTTAGCAGCAGTATCCTGGAGATAAGAGGGGAGAGAAAGAGACACATAGTAATGAACACCTCCTCATCATGTAGCTGGCTTGGTCCACTCTCTGTCGAACCCCTTCATTATCATCTATGTGAGGAGTGCAGATGCATAATCAGCCATGTGCTGCATTCACACGTCAAACAGCCACGGAGCAAGACAAAGCCCCACTTTAAAAACCAGATCCTAAGCTGAGATGAAATTCTAGAGGAGGCACATTTGAGATAACTAGGGCCTCTTTTCTAGAATAAAAAATTGAGAAGCAGGAGACTTAGGCTAAAATCTCCATTTACTTGCCCTACATTTTATATCATTAAATATCCTTTTTCATTTAGAAATGCATCACATTATAAGTAAAATGGTTTGCAAATGCTGTTTTATGTTGACTCTGTTACTCACTTGTGAGTTTCAAAGGCAGGATTTGTAAAATGAACTCAAGAGTGACATATGGCTGGAAGCTGCATTTAAAGTGTCAGTCCATTTAAAAATGTAGTGAAGCTGTGTTAATGGGTGTCTTTCAACACAACAGTATTTGGTGCCCTTGGACTGTCTTCATATGGCTCATCTGAGCCGCATGTGTGCTAAGAGGTTAACCAAAGGGCAGTCTGCTTTTTCTAAGCAGGGCAGGGTTGAGTTTATAGTGTGGATGTGCCCAGGCGGCTGTCCCGCAGATGCAACCAGATACAGATCTGGAGGGAAGTCATTTAAAACGACCGTTTGCACAGCAGAGAGGCGGCGCAATCCTGAAAAGCAGGATCAGAGAGGAACGAAACACACACACACACGCACACACATAATCAAACCATCATGGTCACATGCAAATGAGCCGTTATTAGTCTTTGATGGGTCATTACACTCCTTTGATTTCTGGGTTTGGTCAGATATGGCAGCTTGTTCCACATCAGGCAGTGGTGAGAGAGGCGGACAACAAAGCACCTAAACACACACACAAACACACACACACACACACATGCACGACACTGCAGTGCTTCACTGCCCCTTTCCCTGTGGATCTAGAGGTGTCTATCTCCTTTTGCATGTAAAAACAACAACAGGCCGTGACATTGTCAGACAAAGGCAGGTGGGTGGCGTCCAGACAGAATGGAGGGAGGAGTGAATGCAAATAACCTGGGACCAACAGACACTTTCGGAGCTTTTGTGTGACTATATAGACATGCAATTACCATAAAACCCTGGGCCTTGTGGTTTAGAAACACATTTTATATTATATCATGAATGGTGACATTGATTTATTTCCTGCTTTTCTGTTTGTCCATATAAAGATAATGTATAAAAACTCTTGTTAGTTATATAAAAAAATAAAAGCTGTGGTTGCTTTAATGATGGACTTTTTACAGTTAATGGTGTATTAAATTTGATATAATTTTAATATACAATCCAAAATGGCATTGATGTGTAAAAATGTTCAGAGTTCATTAAAAAGGTTTCTTTTTTCAGGAACTGTGGCTAAACATCATTGGAGTAGCTTACAAAACACTTATAATGCAAGAAACATTGAAACTAAAATACAAAATTGCATAACTAATAACAAAAATAGGAAGAAAATAAATATGGGTCACACATAGACATCTGCCCTATTATTGTTTGTCAGTAAATAGTCAGTGTCAATAAAAAGTGAATATTTTTACTTATACAAGGGTAGTTTTCATTATAATATTATATATAGTATATAGTACTAGTAGGCCTACGTATATTCTAATTATAATTTTCACCTTTTTTCACCATATACTGTAGGATATGTAATGTAATGTAACGTATTCACTGAACTTTTTTTGCTGTAAAATAATGTTTTTAATGTGCATGTCCAATATAAAGCAACAGCAAAACACAATTTTATCATCCCACAGCACAACATTTTTGGGAAAGTAGCTAGTACTGGAAAAGCTGAAATGAAAACAACTGTGAACTACTGTAACACTACTGAAAATGTAGTTAAGGTAGTAGTTTTGCTGCTTTTAGTTAGTTTCTTCCACGACATTGATGGATAAACAATGATGTTTATAGCTCCTGGCAATGAGAATTGGGGAAAAAAGACTGATGAAACCAGGCAGAGAGGCTGTTGGTGAAATAAAGAAAAGGAAAGAATGAGAAATAGAGGGATCTGATATGAATTAGAGCGTGGTGTTGGTACAGAGGAGCATTGTGGGTACCCAGCTGCACCTTGGCTGTGGTTCAGACACACAGAGAGGAGAAAACCCTCCCTCACAAACAGGGACTGTGTTTCTCCTCCTAGCCCTTCACAATCCCCATTTACCCCATTCAGCGACTGCTGCCCACTCTTTCCTCATTCCTCTCACACAAACCTGCATCCTTCCTTAATGTGTGCCCTATAGAAACATACAAACATTGCCCATAATGACAAATGCTCTTGTGTTGCTAAAATGGTCCAAGCACCAGTATGCGTGTGTGTGATAGAGATGGGTTTGGATTCTCTGTCTTTGTTTGGCCAACACTGATAATTGCCTCCTTAAGAAGTTAGTGCAGCTTTACGATCAACCACTTTTAATGAGCTTTCCTCTACCTTCAGGGGAGACATGAATCATAGACTTATGAACAAACCATCTTCAATACTTTTCACTGGCAAAGCTAAAATGAAAAAGAGGCCGAATTTTATGATAGGATTAATTACTACAGCATGCAGTATTTTTAATCAGTATTTAGCAGTACACTGAACAGTTTTCTGTATTTATCAGCACTGAATGAAATATGTTTATTTCAATATAATACATTTATGTTCTCTTGCCTATTATTTTTCACTAAGCTCGTCTTTGTTTGCAGCTCACAGAGGATATTGTTAATGCTCCCCTCATAAAAACTGTTGTCGTTGTTTTAGGTGGCAAAAGACGTGTCCATCCGTCTGCACAACGAGCTGGACGCTGTGGAAAAGAAGAGATCTCGTCTGGAGCAGGAGAACGAGGAGCTGAGGGTGAAACTACTGGATCTGGAGGTGGCCAAGCAGGTCCTGCAAGCGGAGATGGAGAAGGCCAGAGAGGTGAGAGATAAATTATCATTCCAGAAGCTTTCAGGATGTTCAGCAGATAGCAAGTGGGCTTTTAAATGAGCTGTAGATATTTGAAGTATGACACTTCTCAAATTTGTGGGAAATGCAATGAGCTGCTGTGAATATTACCACAGGAAAGGAGTGTGGTATGCATTATGAAACTGAAGAAAAGATTCTTCTGGGGTGGTCTGGGAATTGCTATGTGGTTGTTAAAGCATTGCTATGTGCTATTGGGCAATGCTAGGTGGTTACTTATTAGCCCCTCCTCTAAATCTCTATGATATTGTGGTCCCTAAAAATGACTCGGGTCCTTCCTTCAATGTAGGTCAATGGGATTTTGGGGGATTTTCTAGCTTGTTTCATTGGTCAAAAGCTGTAAGTTATTCATTAGTTATTCAAAAATAATGATGCTTGCCTTAGAATTCACCACTAATAATAACCTAAATAAGCCATTCTTTTGCTAAGTAATGTAGTTCATAAGCCTATCTGCATTGATTAATAAAGAATTTAAATCACAAGTCATATGTATGTGGCCACAGAAGTTGGCCATTTGGAGCTGGAACTATCCGTTTTTGGCCATTTTAGCTGCAATGATGGAAATTAGTGTGAGTTCTGTAAGAAGTTGCTAATTGGGGAAAACAGGATCATTAATTCGTTTCAGATTCTCCGAAAAGGCTTCATTAGGAGCTCCAGGGAAGGTTTCTGAAAGGAAAAGTGTTTCTATTGTAGTTGATTTGGCTTGGGGCAGAACTCTTAATGTTGACACTTTCGTTTAACTTGAGGCGCAGCGCTTCGCTGTAGTCAAAGCTCTAGGTGTGTTACGGGAGGAGCCGAGAGCCCTTCGCTCGGACCGATCTGTTGACTTTCTCTGTGTAAATGTCAGCTCGGGTGGGTGGGTTTGAGGGTGGACGGGGAGCACATGAATTTAGCATTAGATTTTCTCTACTTGACAGTTTAACGAGGAGGAACATAAAGCATGCTCCTTGTGTTTGGTTAATTCTCTGTTTTGGCCTGCATTCTTTTGGTAATAAATGTTCCTTTGTGTTCTGAGTAATGGATCATTGGCAGGATGGTCTATGTTGGCTCTATGGTTGGTCTGTGCTCTATTAGCTATGTCTGCTGCTTGATAGAAAGTGATGAATGCATTATTGTATGAAGCAACAGTCATTATTGGTCAGTTCACTCTTTTCTTTGAGAATCATTTTACGGGGTGTTGTATACCGCTGTGATAGTCAATGCCAGCGCTCTGATTCGCTCGGCTGCTCTGCTTTGGGTCGGCTCACAGGTTTGCTCTGTGTTCTTATTGGCTGAAAGCCCAGGGCAGGATGCGTGCCGCTCTCTGTTGTTGAGGACTGAATTCTTGGCATAGCGGGCACTTATGGTAGACAGCGAGAGTTCATCCTCAACTGAACTTCCAGAAAAGAGCCAGTAGAGCCTTTCAGACAACAGATGACTCAAAGAATGGAAAGAAACGATGGATCATTACATGCAAAAGAAGATGATCTGATGATCTGACTCAACATGATATCTCACTCTGACATACATACACTCAGTTAACAAAGTACAGGATGAAAGAGATGTATAAACATTATACATGGAATTCTGTGGTAAAATGTTTTTGTATAATGATAGCTAAACTGTATTTGTAATTGACTGACTTCTGTGTTAGTTTTATGTCTTTTTCTGTATAAGATAATTATAACTTTTTAAGATTTTTTATAAAGATTTGAGTTTTCTCAACTTGTCGTTTTAAGTTTATACAACACAAATTTGAGAATCTCCCACAAAAATGAGTTGAGCAAACTCAAAAATCTGCTGAAGCTGGTTGCCTTAAAATTTTAAGTTGGCTCAACTTTTTTTTTTTTTTACAGTGTGGAAAACAGCACATTCCCAGAATTCCTTGCATGAAACATCACATTTTATTTGAATTTATTTAATTTAAAATTTTATTTAAATAGTTTTTTTCTTCTTTTTCTTTTTGTTATTTGTTAGGGTTTTCTGTGTGATATTTTCTGTTGTAACACCATCTTTTATAGGCTTCTTGATTAACTCTAATTCTGTATTATTATGGTTATTATAGTTCAAGTAGAAGTAGTTTCTACTGGTGATTAGATAGTTCAAGATGTTTTTTACGGTACATTTAAAAGAATATTTGTTTTAAGTGGATGTAAAGTTACATCTGATGATGAATGTGCTAAATTATTAAACTAAACAAATGTCAATGGTGTATGCCATAAGGAAGAATGGACAGAAAAGAAACTTGCAACAATGTCTAATTTATCTCTCAACCATGATCACTAATCGCTTTATTTTTAAAGAGACTTCTCAGACTTTTAGTAGGTCAGTGAGAAAGAACAGAGTCACCATCAAAGACCTCCCTTCCTGACACAAAAACAAACACTCAAAATGAAAGCTTGCTGATATAGGGATTTTTAACCTAGATAGCACCCCACCCAAAAATCCTTTTTTTCCATCCTACAAATGCTTTTAGTTCTCCTTCTATGCTCTCCATCCCTCATTCTCTCAGTTCTTCATTTAACACACATTGGGTATCGATCGGTACTGCAGCTGGCGTGAAGTCTCACGGGTGATTAGGTTCACATGTCTACTGCTGCTGGGAGTGTAAGAGGTGTGTGTTTGTGTGTGTTTATGGCTTCTGATGGTGGTCGCTATGTGGAGGGGCTGTTTTATAGGGCCTGTTTTACAGGTGTTTAATAGGCTTCGGTACAGTAAAAGGTTAGTGTAAGAGCGCAACCTTTTCTTTCTCCAAATACGCATTCATACCAATAGCTCATTTGTTAATTTATCATTCAGAGCCTCAAAAACAGCATGTATTAGTGGCATTATCCATATACAGCTTATTTGTTGATCCAGAGCCCTTCTAGACTGTGCTAGAGGAAACAGTCCTATGAGGCTGACTGAAATTTTATTTATATTTTTCAGGAAGCTCCTATCTTTGTTTTGTTCTGAAGGGGAAACCCTGAGAAAGGAAGGAAGTGCAGGGTCTCTGAAGCAGGGTTCATTAACTCTGCGTCAGCCGCTCTGATGGAAACAAACACTAGATGAGGAAAACTTACAGATGGACAGTCAGCGGAGTCATTTTAAAACCCCCTTGTTGGGAAAAGCATGGAAAGATTTTGAGGAATTCTGAGCATTCCAGAATATTCAGAGTTTGCTGAAAACTCCCTGAAAGTTTGAGGGATGATGTGGGATTTAGCAGGTGGTCATGTAACTGTTATTTCAGAAGCAGAGTAATGAAACGCTGACCCGCTGACTCACAGACTATTTGATGACTACGAGAACAGTCATAGGTCAGTAAGCACAGTGCTGTGAGCTTTTATAAGAAATAACTTCCAGATAGATGAGCCTTGTCATTTCAAGACAAATCAATTTACATTTCTCTTACAGTGGTGGTACCATGGAATAGTGGTACTGAATGATCACTATATATACACATGTACAATGGTGTTTACATGGTACTCTAAGGTACCTCGAAGATACTAATTGTACATAAATGGTCCAATATCCCTATTAGAATTTTCTGTACCATGACACTTTGTAGTAGCCTACTACTTTGTGTGGTTCTAGTGGTGCATTTCAAATTGCCCTTTTCTCTCTATTATAATACTATTCAATGAATTATATTCATGAACGCACAATGCACACAGTCATAATAAAGTGAGTGTTCTCAGACTGTATTTACAATATCCAGTTTTCATTGTATCCAATATTGACATTGCTGTGAATAACACAAAGAAGAGAGTTAAATGGAGGCACAATAGCTGCTGGGTTGTGAAGTTTTGACTCTGGGAAGGTTTGGCAGCTGTGTTTGCTGTGTTTCTCTGTTTTGTGCAGTCTAAGCTGTACTTTACAGCAGCATCAAAGCACATGACATACTGGTTTGGAACATGATGGGAAAAGTAGGGAATAAAAGCAAGCGAGAAATGCACACATATACACTCACACACGTGTGACCTGGATATGTTTATTTTCTCAAAAACCAAGAAGTCCCTTGTGGAAATGAAGTACACTTTAGCATACTTTTAAAAGAGTACATTTCACAGAAATTATATATATTTTTTGACACATAATTGCATGTTAATTGCTATAAAATTAAAATACATAATTTCATAATTACTTATATTGTTAAAGTGTGCTGCCAAATGTACTGACAAACATTTATAATAAACTAAAAATATTTCAAACGTCATTTCTCTATGAAACTTGTAATTATGCATTTTTAATGAAGTTGCAATTTAATAAATGTAAACTTTATATGTGATGTCGAATAACACACTACCATTGATATTAAGTACTTGTGCTTTAGTATGTTAGTCAACTCATCAATGCATACTTCTTTAAAACATAATGATTTAAAATGTACTTTAAAGTAAAGCTTCAAATCTGAAAATACTGTACACTTTTAAGAATTGATGGACACTAAAATGACATGCAGTGAATACAATTAAGCACACTTCTTTTTAACAAGGGTTATCATTCATGTCCTTAGAGTTTACTACTTGGAGTTAGGGGTTTGTCCAAATATCTATTGAATGAATATGAGCATGAACAGTACTATTGAGGATTGCCTTAGCAAACACCAATGTTAATATTTTACCTGTACTATTCCTGCATTTCAGGAAGTGCAACCAACCCCTGGTTAAATCTGACACACGTCCACATACAAATAACATGTTCTTTCATGCTGTAGTAAAGGTCTGCAAAACCAAACATACTACGCAAGACTGAAGCATGCAAAACTCATGAACACACATTCAGGCCTGGACTGCACTATATAGGTTAGACTACAGCCATATACACACACACTGATATTAATAAGAAATGAGCAGCAAATCAGCATATTAGAAAGATTTCTGAAGGATCATGGGACACTGAAGACTGGTGTAACGATGCTGAAAATTCAGCCTTATATATAAACGTAATAATAATTTAAAGATGGCATTTTGAAATAGAAAACAACTATTTAAAATTTTTACTGTATTTTATTTGAATAAATGCATTACAAAATCTTACCAACCCCAACATTTTTTGAACAGTATTGTAATTTCTAAACAAATGACCTAAACCAAGTTTTACATTTTTTTTCTGGCTCGTCATACTCACTTCTACAGTCTTTATGTAAGCTAAAGGCAACACACACTCCTGATGTTGCTGTTTGTCATTCATCATGTCTTCCTCTTTTTCCTTTTTGAGCCATTTGTGAGCTATTTGAGAGCTATTTTTGAATATCAGTTCAGCAGACCCGTGTTGGTCAGGTAAAAAAGGGTCTAATTTTTAAAAGCGTCTGGGATGTCAGTGTTTACATGATCTGACATCAAAGTCACAGTAGTACGATTTAGACTTGCACATTTAAATGAAAGCCATTATCTGTCTTGAACCCAGACTCTGATGTTATATGAACACTTCCTAGCTCTGTATGTGTGTGTATGTTTGTACACGTCAGACAGAGAGCATGTAATCTCCAACTGATTCCACTTGAGAATTACACGACTTAACAAATGGCACAGGCAAAACAAACAATAAGAGGATGTTGGGAGGGAGGGAGTTAGTGGCAAGCTGTTTTTTATGAAGCTCAGCACTATGCAGAACTGACAGACAAAGAAAGCGCAGAAAGGGAAATGCGTGTTTGATTGATGTCTGGACACACACACATGCAGAAAGACATAATGCAGCTAGATGTTATTAGATTTGATAGTGACAATGCTGCAGCGCTTGTAGGTCATTTATAAAACCCATGCACACACACAAAACACATGCATGCACCAACTGGCTGGTCTATTTCTGCTTTTAATGGCGGTGTAATTGTGTTGTCTCCTGGATACATCTACACACAAACTTCATTAGGTGAGCAGCATGTCATGTATTAAGACTGTGTCTGTGGAAACCAGCTGAGATCAGCTGTTTGAAAGAAGTTTAGCATGTCGGACAAGATTAGATCTGTCAGGTTCCCTGCTGTGACAATCTTTTTGTAAGCTAAAAATATCGTCCAGACAAGTACATACTAACCTGTTTACTAGTTTAAAGAGTTTATTTTATTTTCATTTTATTATTATTTGATACTAGTGGCATATTTTTGGAAAGTTCAATAAGATTTTCAGAAATACTTTTATTCAGAAAATATGTGTGATTAAATTGATCAAAGCAGTGACAGTAAAAACATTTATATCATTACAAAAAGATTTCAAATAAATGCTGTTCTTTTGAACTGTTTATTCATTAAAGAATCCTGAAGATTTCTTTGTTTTTAACATTGATAATAATAGAAAATGAAGATTTGTGATTTCTGATGATTTCAGATTTTTTTTGATGATTTCTGTAGGATCATGTGACACTGATGACTGGAGTAATGATGCTGAAAATTCAGCTTTGCATCACAGGAATAAATTAAATTTTAAAATATAGTAAAATAGAAAAAAGTTATTTTAAATTGTAATAATATTTTGCAATATTACTGTATTTTTGATCAAATAAATGCCTTAGAGAAAATGTTTAAATCCTTAATAAGATTTATAATCAGCTGAAAGTGTGTTTGTGGCACAGATATTTCTAACAACTGTGCGAGTAGCTTTTTTCTCACAGAGCTTGTATTGATCTACAGTACTATTTCAGTTCAGTTGCAGTTTCAGTGTCATGCAGTTCCCGTCCACTTGTGTTTCACAGGACTGAGGTTAAATGAATTTGATTTGCAGTGCTATTGATTATACTAAAACAATCCATATTATTGAATCAAGCCATTCGATACAATACATTAATTTTATTGTTTATAGTGTGTGAGATGTTAAAAAGTGAAAAACAAGCATTTGTTCATACAGAAGACAAGTCTTCACTCCTGTTACCAGATTTACACACATGTTCGGGCTTTTGCATCATTACACAACACAACTACAACTCCTGCCCTCTGATCGAATTCACAGGTCTCTTAGGTGAAGCTAAGTGGTTAGATATCAGATCCTCCGCTTTCTTCCTAATCAGATCAGTAAGCTGTTGCTTTGATTTGGAGACAGATCTTATATAAGACATGTCTCCTCATATCCAGGCTCTTGGGAACTCTTTGTCCTGTGAACCTCATCTGGGTCAACCAACAATCTTCCACTTTCATGACACACACACCGAGTGCGATAGAAAAGCATGCTCATGCACTTTGCTGCATTGATTTATATAGAGCATGGATAACAGTCTTCGCTTCACTGCCTTTGCACAAGACTAACTATCAATATTCATCTGCGTCTGTACACCTCACTGATCTGTTAAAGGGTTATTCATTAAGGCTTGTTGGAATCTGCAGACTCTTATTATTTTCTTATTTTATTTATGTTCAAAAATTGGAATCCTTTGGTTTAAATACAGATTTATGAGTCATCTTTAAATGTGATGGGTTCATTACAGACAAAGCTACTAAACTGCTTTTGGAGAAGCGCTGTGCGTGTGAAGTGTGATTGTAGTTAGGATCTTCTGTTTTAGATATAATGGCTTGAGAAGTGAGCTGAGAGTGAGATTGATTACTTAATCACATCAGAATTACACTTTCAGCGATTCTCTTCAGTAAAATGGGTTTATTACTGCAGTCCAGTGACCTGCTCACCTTATCGGTGTAATCTGTCTAGACCAATAACCTGAGGTGATATGGCCAGCAGAAACTACAGCTCTATTAGAACAGAGTATTACTGTAGTCCTCACTACATACTGCACAATATATACCAGATTCAGAAAGAAAAAAAGCTGAAAGTGACCCTGGAATTCAAAACGTTGGAGCAAAATCTGCTTAAATTATTTTAAGAATATTTTTTATTTTTACATTTTAACCTAGGCCTTGGTGTATATACAAAAATCACATAAAATATTTGTTGAGTCAGATTTATGCAGACTTTAATTAAATTGATATTAGGTCATACTTTTTTGTTGTCATAAAACCAATTAGTTTTGATTAGTCATTTTTCTACACTGTCTGACATTTTGTTTTCAGTGCATAAAGTCATGACACAAACATGCAATTATACATTGTACATACATATATGCACAAGCAGAGAAACTGGGGGTAATATATATATATATATATATATATATATATATATATATTACCCCAGTTTCTCTGCTTGTGTATATATGAGTTACAGTGCAGCTAAACTCTTTAAACCAGCACGCATACTTATTAATCATGCTATCATATTGAATTCATACTCCAATTTGTTCAGCTGAAGCAGTTCAGTGGTATTTGGCAACAAATCCATTTAATACTGATTGAGGTGCAATGTGTTTATGTACTATAGACAATTATCTTCATTAATAGAGAAAGGCCACTGATTAAGAAGTCATTAAATGCCTCAAAATCTAATTACATAGCTCTTAAAATAAGTAAGGAATAATTGATGATGGGCCGTTGAATTATTAGAAAAATAATGCGCGGAGTGGCCATTACACCTCGGGTGTGCATTATTTTTCTAATAATTCAACGGACCGAAGTCAATTATTCCGCTTATACTACAGTTGCCACCACAAAACATCGATCAGATGATATATTTTAAGGCATTCGTCCAGTATTTCTACTTAAATCGCTATTGTGAGTAGGATTATTTATAGTGAAACTTAGTTCCTTTTGTTCACGAACAGCGCCGTTGTTGTTACCTTGCTTGCGAGAAGTCATGTAGTTTTTAAGTTGTTTACTGATAAAATCGTCAGAGTAGTGCAAACAACATTAGCGCGATATATGTTAGTGTGTGTGCAACTAACTGTTATGTGCAGTCTGTGAAGGAGAGAGAGCGGGAGAGATAGAGCATGTGCTTTAAAGCGTAATTTTTTGGCAAAAACATGGACATGATCTGTCGTTTTTTTATCCTGTTGTTTACTATATTTATTTATTCGTTTGGCCAGTGTCGTTGTGGGTTTTGGTTATTTTGCTGCTGTAAGAACTTTGAAATAACAGAAATCATTTGGCGAAGTGATATGGTCATGTAATGCAGTCAAGAGCTGCCTGGAACTATGTTCGCCGTGCGTTTCCCTGAAAATAATTGCACACCTTAGAACGTTCATCAGCCAATCAGATTCAAGCATTCAACGGCCCTGTAGTATAATCTGGTTTATATGTCTGCTGCAGGGATACTCAAATCTGGCTCGCGAGATCCACTTTCCTGCAGAGTTTAGCTCTAACCATAATCAAACACACCTGAGCATGCTAATCAGTGTCTTCAGGATCATTAGAAAATCACAGGTAAGTGAGTTTGATCAGGGTGGGAGCTAAACTCTGCTGGAAAGTGGATCTCGCGAGCCAGATTTGAGGATCACTGGTCTGTTGTCTATTGATGACTGTTTCTCCCTAATGACCATCTAAATGCTTAACCATTTCAATAATCTAGTAATGATTTTTCAATAGCTTGCTGCAACATTATCTAAAACATTCCCTTCGGAGCTTTAACAGCAATAGCAAATCAACTAAATGTGAATTTACTATATTTATCTCTGTTGTCTTCACCCATCATCACCAACTCTGTAGCCGTCTCAATGCACATGTAACACTCAATGACTTCTCTGCATCAGTGATCTAATTTTATGCTTGAGATAAGTTTGTGAACCACAGAAAAAAGTAAATATATAAGGTGCCTCCTCAAGGGGTTTGTCGGCATTGTTAGTATACCATATCTACACCATATAGCATCCTTCTCAATTGATGACCCTATCTGTGTCTTTTGACTAAGCAATTTTGGAAAGCATATAAAATCAATAACACTTATTATATATTATAGTAGAAGTTTTACCATTTCGCCTTTAAAAAGTGAAACAGACTTTGACTTCACGGCTCAGGATTGTCTCTAGTGTTTTGAACTGGGGTGTGTTCGTGTGGTGCAATCGGCCCTTTCATGATGCATTTCTGGCTCAAATCAGCCTGGCTGCAGAACTGAGTGCGATTTCAAATTGCCTGCTTCTAGGGAGATCCTGCTCCAGCCAAACAATTGCCATTGAGATGAATGGGAATGCTTATGGATGGCTTTCTTCAAGACCTCCCTCCCATATCCTATGATATAGTGCTGATGTGTGTTACTTGTCTGTCATATTTTCTCCAGCTCAGTAATTCTTTCTCTTGCTCGCCCGCTCTCTCAGATTTTTCATATAGCCTCTTGGGCTAGGTTCTCCTGATATATTTTGCCGCAAATTAAAAAAAAATGGTCTAGTTCTAGTTGTGTTCTAGTTCAAGACTAGTACAGACTGTCTGCTGATACAAAAGTGAAGAATAGACCATTCGGATGTCTACTAACCTACATATCTTACTCATATATTTTCATCCTTTGCTATGCTGTAAACTGAGGAATCTGACCTATTTCGGTCTTTTCCACAGATTCCAAAAACGTCCTCCAAATTCAGTCTCCCACTCTGAATGCCAAATGTCGTTCTTAATACAAATGAGAGAACAAAGTGAGCAATGAGAGGAATGTTTGGAGAGTTTTCTTCCGCCAAGAGCGCATGCGGTTCGCAACCTGACACGCTAATGAGCGTCAAGTGCTTGCTATTCTCTCTAACAAGCGCATGGGCTCCCTGATTTAATTCCTCCGAAATGGGAGGGCGAGATGCAAAGACAAAGAACAGTTTATGTGGCTGTGGGGAGCTGGATGTTTCGCTCCTGTTACGATGTACTGTCTTTCACGCAGAAAATGAGGACAGATACTCGATCCAAAGCTTTGGTGGTATCTAGGACAGGTCATAGATGAAGGGGCCAATTCCTTCAGACTGATTCTGATTCATATCTACGGAATCTTTGTTTCAATTTTCTCTCAGGTTACAGATAAAGAGATCTTCTGACAGTGCTTTTTTTTGTGGATATTTCCCCAATGTAAGACAAACTGTGATTGCTTTTGATTGCTGTGTCAGTGGTGTTAATGAGAAACAGGTTGCTATAGTTAGATTTGATTGGCCCACACCTGGGAGCAATTACTTGTCTTGATGCTCTCTGTACAGGTGTGATTCACCACCAATTTCTTCTGTTTCTCAGACATTAATCTTTTGAACTTCACCAAATGGCACAAAATACACTGTTTTAAGTGATGGCAGACTGTCAATATGTATTCACAGGTCTACATCCTGTTATATTCGTGAGACAGTTGATCAGGTCTGCAGTGTTTTAATTAATGCTTTCATTTTTCCATTTAAGTGTAGAAATCGTTGATATTCTAATGTATGGTCTGTACTGGAGTGCACTCAAGGAAGGAGGTAAAAATGAAGGGATTAAAGAAAGAAAGAGGGAGGTGTCCTCTGCTGTGGTGGCGCCAAGGCTTTTTTTTTTTGTGAAGTGTGCACACAACAGAAGCTTAGAGATTAAACTCACAAGCCAAAGAGAAAGAAAGAAAGAAAGAGGCAGAACGGACATTTTTGTCCCATTAATAATGTGCTCATGAACCATTAACTAATGTGCGCCTGCACACACACACACACACACACACACACTCATATTGTATACATATGGGCTATATATCTATTTTATATCTAAAAATGTATTTAATATTTTTATTAAAGCCATGTAAGAATCTCATCAAGCATTTTACATTTATTCCAAAATAATAACTCAAGGCAGTAACAATTTAAACAATATATTTTATTTGTGAACTTATGTTCAGCTATTCTTTTTAATAATTAACTTTTAACTATTTTTGAATTTTTGGGATCATCAGTCATCAAAGCTTGGTAAATACTGGTCACAGACATGGAGATTTACTTCAAATTTAACCAAGCTGATTACTCAATAAAAACTCCCACAGATCATGTTTTCAGCCCATTTCAAGTCTTATTTTCAGGTAACAATGTGGTCTAAGTGTGTGAGTTGTTTGTTTACTTTTTTAAAATCAGTCTTCCCATTAACACTATTATATTGTTCATTCAGACTGATTCGCGAATGCGGAATGCGCACAAACATAAGAGGCGGGATTTATTGCATGAACCAATCACAGCCGAACATAACCAATCATATCGAATCATATTGCGATGGAGGCATTGCCTCCTCTCATGTGACTTTCCCACAATAATTCTCAATTACTCCCCAAAAACTTGCGGCACGCTAAGAGTTCTCTGTTATAAGTCAATGGGATGAAGGGAGGCGAGCCTCTCCTCTATCTATCTATCTATCTATCTATCTATCTATCTATCTATCTATCTATCTATCTATCTATCTATCATCTATCTATCTATCAAATTATTCCGTTGAACTTTCTATTCATGTGCACCAAATCCACATATTAGAATGACTTCTGAAGGAACGTGTGATATTATTTCCATCCATCACTTCTCTGTTCTGTTTCCCACACGCACACATATCTGCATTTCTCTCATGGGCCTCAGGGCGTCATGTGTAATTATAAAAGTGTTTCCCAGCTCTAATTAACACTCAGCCTGATAAGCATGTAAAAGAACCGTCCCGCTCACGGGTGGACAGAAGCATATGTCACTCTTCAAGTGTGAGAAAGCTGGAGGCAAACGCTGCTATATGCCAAAATTTTATCCTGAATAAGTAATCCAAGAACAGGATGAGCCCAATATGTGACACGTTATGTTCGCATTGGTAAAACGGCAACAGTGATTTGCTGACAGATGCAAGCAGCAGAACCTGGCAGGCAGAGAGGCTGCATGCACCTGTGTGTGTATGAGTGATTTAACCATATGTGCTCTTCATTAAAGGAGATGTATCATGCAAACTAGGATTTTCCTTATCTTTTTTTTAAATATAAAGTGGTTGATGTACATTGTATGTTTACTCTAATGTTCTGCATGCTCTAATTACATACATAGAGATTAGCCAATCACAACAGAGGTTGTTTAAATGTCGAGGTCTTAAAGGAACAATACCCAAAACAGCCTGTTTAATTTGAAGCATCACAGAGAGGTATGTTCCAGGACACCTTAGTTAACATTAAACGGGGTAAAAAGAACATGCTAGGGTATAAGGATGGTCAGAAGTAGGTTAAAATGGATTCTGGTCTTGGGTTGCCTCAGGTTAATGTGGACAGAAAAGCTTCTGGATATAAAGAAGATTGGAAATGTATTTGGGGAGAGACATTTTCACAGTTCTTTATGTAAGGCATACTGTTTATCACTGCCATCCTGCTGTTGTGAACTAATAAACATTCTGTTGCCATGGATCAAAGCGACAGAATATCTCATTTCCCAAACATGTACGGAGGGACGGAATTTGTGTGGGAAACACGCAGCACCTGCAGGCTCTCAGTTGCTTTATTAAAATTGCTATGATAATGATCTGGCTTTTAGCACCCTTGTGTTTTAGTGCAATTAGTAAGAGAGAAAGCTGGGGAAGCGTGGTCATTTTCTGCAGTTGTTTTGCCTGTTTGTGCAGGAGGAGAGGGGCCTCCTCATGTCAAATGGATTTGAAAGGTTGTGATTTCCTGTTTTCCCTCTCCCAACTTCCTCCCTTCCACCCATTTATTCATCAATTTGTTCCATTGAACTCTACAGGGGAACTGCTCACAAAAGCCGTTGTCATGGGAACACATTATAGTCTGGAACGGTCGGCGACTCGTGTCTCTGCGGTCTGGGAATTGAGAAAAAACATACAATGCGAGAATGGATTTACCATAGCCTATCTCTGTGGTTATGTCCAGCTTTTGGAGTGGTGCGCAGTGTGCACTCCATGCACTGTTTTAATTAGTATGTGAAGCAGAAAGCATTTGCAATGCTAAACATTTCACACAGTAGTATAAAACTTTGCATGACCTTTTGTTTGTAGCATTCATCTCAAAATTAAAATTATTTTGCACTTTTAATCCAATTCTGTGTAAAAACGTCCCTCCAATAATTTGAGTCAAGACAAAGGGAAAAATTGTGGCTGATATTGCTTCCATTTTTGGAATCTGGTAGTCTAAGTAAACTGAGCAGTTGACCCTTCACTGGGAGTTTCAATCTGACCAATCATAAAGCCAAATCTGCTATTTTGTCTGACAAACAAACCAGACAGGAGAGTAGATTAACGTCGGTGGACTTGAAATTTAAAAATGGTGTTTATAGACATCTTTCCATGTTTGAAACAAGATAGCTTCTGATGTTCATTCATGTTTATTTCATGCTATAACTAATAAAGAGGAAGAGATGATCAGTTCACATGCCGTTTGAACTGAGGTGCTATAGCAATCTGTCACCACACATTAAAGAGCTACAAAATGGTGTTTATTGATTAAATTTCTTTTTTTTTTTTTTATTTAATTTGAAAGCTGAGTCATTGTTTTATAACAAAAGTATCCAGCTCTGTCTTGTCTGTCGGCATGTTGTTAGTGTCCTCTTTGCAAAATTTACTGTGAACTAAGCCACTCTGAGATACTGAGATTATGAGCTGCTCACATGTAAATGAACACAGTGCTGTGCTTCACTCTAAAGCATGCAGCGGACGTATTTATTTTTTGCTTAAAAGCCATGATTTGAAAACCCATATTGTGATTTTGGTGTTATTTTTTATTCATGCTGCCCTATTAACATCACCTAAACACAGTGGCTCTCCTGATCAGCGGTTTGTCATGGAATTATTTTCAAATCTCAAAATAGATAATCCGTCCACATCTTTACCAATGTGTCTCTCCTCCCAGCATTCTCGCTCTGTCACCTTCTATTTTTATGAAAGGAAATGAAGTGTGATTCTCTCTGGAGTCGTTTGAGATGTAGAGGATTATAGGAACCTCTGGAGATGACAGAGACAGCAGACAAATAACTAACACTTCCATTCAGTGATGCCTTTTGACATGTTCATGTTAAAGTGCAGAAATTGTTCTGTCACACAAAAGACCTATTTATATGTCCCTCCACATGAAGACTCAAGTTCTTCAAAGCAGTGCACACACACACACACATACACACACACACACACACACACACACACACACACACACACACGTGATAGATAGATAGATAGATGATAGAATTAAACTCCTAATGATGCCCCTGTCTAAAGAAAGAGAATCCTCTCTCAGAAACATTCAGCTCTCTATCCAGCCTCGTGTTTCAACAGTCTCTCTTACGCAACATTAATTCGATTTTGAAGGAAAAAGTGTGTGAAGTAGACCGTGACTTAGACTAGAGAACCTCTCAGTTTCACACACTCCACTAACTCAAGTCTTCATAATTCAGTCAACTGACCAGGTGAAATTAGAGAGACATAAATGAGTTCTCCGTTGTTCCTTCAGGATGGATGGGGTTTGTTTAATACAGTGACACTCTTTCTTCATCCCTAACTGTAATATGACTTCATCTTATTCCTTACAGCATGTGTTGGAGAATGAGTGTGTTTCATAAGAATAAATCAAGCAGGCACAAGATCAGGGCACGGCTGAATAGAGCTGTGTGTGTGTGCTTGTTCTCAGATTTCCGTACCTGCATTAGGTTTCATGGTGTTGAAATTCAGGTAGCTGATAAGCAATTCAGTGATCAGATGACTGACTGCTTGGATTGAAAGTTTCAACATGCTAGCAGTACAAAATTATAAGTAAACATTTACCATCATGCTTCTGATTAAAGTCGCATGAAATGAAAATTCACTCTTTTCTAAAAACATGTTATAGGTCTTATTAACAATTCATGTTTGATTTTTTTTTAAAACTTGGGATGTATAATCAAAATATCATAACTGGACCTTCCAGTGAAAACAACATTTAATTCTGAAGTCGCTTTTGCAAGCTCACGTTCATCTGCCTCCACTTTTAAATGCAACATCCAATCAACAACCAATGCACAGAACAGACAGATTATTTTTCATTAATCTGTTACACTCAGATTTATGTCACAATCCAAATGAAAAGATCTCTTACTATTTTCATCCTGACTTGTTACAACATTTAGACCAGAAGTGATCAGGTTTTGAAGAGGTTATTGTTTTGTTGTTATTTCCATCATGTGAACAAAAAAAAAAAAATCTTTAAGGCAGTCCTTAACCTGTCTAAAATTAATGTTTTGCCACACCTGCCAATGCCGCTGAGTTGAGAAAATTCACAGACCAGTAATATTTCTTACCGGCATGAAACTGTGTTTTACATTATGTTATTTTTAATTATTTTTGTTTAAAAATATATTTTGGTTCCTATACAGTGGAATTATTTATCTGTTCAATGGTGAAAGTGTTCTCACAAGCGTCAGTCAGTCTCTATAGTAAAACTGCTCATATTTTGTTCCCAATATTTTCATGTTGGTTGCTTAATGTGAGGAATACTCCACATTCATGTTGCCACATGACTTCTGGAGGGGGAAAAAAACTTATTTGCACACCTTAGATAAACTTCGATGGTAAATCCTCCACTGTTAGAAAAAACATGAGTCATGAATGATGTTTTCTTTAGTAGACAGCTTGTATTGTCTTTGATTGGTCAGTGAGGGTCAGACTATTTTTCTTAATATCCAATTTAAACCATGTATTATGTCACAGTTCCTTATAAAGCTTTTGGCCAGTTGGCAAACAAATTTTCTTGCAAATGCCTATTTTTACTCTATATACGTTTATATATATATGAAATTGTGAAAGAGTGTCAAAGAGAAAAAAAAAAACTCTGTTTGGGAAATACACATCTATTGCATTAGAAAGGCAAAATTGCATCAGTCTTGGGAGTGGATGGAATTTTATCATAACTGTGTGGAACGCCAGAGTAGGAAATACTCAGTCACTAGAGTGACTGTGAGTGAGTGTGTTTGTGCTGGAGGACACATATACAGAAGAAAACCCCGTCATGTGGACGAGGCCAGTGGGAGTTAGTGGTGGGATAAATGACGTTGCTATAATCTCATTATGTTTAGACTTCTTTCCCATAGACTCAGCAAACCACATTAAATTAAAATAAACAGTGGCACAAAAATGTTCGATACACTGCTAAGTCAATGCTTTCATTTTCTTTCAGCAGAAATCTATTGATTTTAATGAAGTTTAGTGCCATTAAAAGCAGCATAGCCATTAACCTGTGCCATTCTGTCAGCCCACATATACAGAAAGTGAAAATTGGATTTTACCCAGCAGTCTGTCTGTATTCATCCATTCCTGTTTTTTTTTTGTTTTTTTTATTATTTAATGAAGACAAACATAGGTGCAATTACATGATTTAGGGACAAGATCATGTTTAATTTTTGCAATAAGGTACGAGAGGCTGTGCTATATTGTGAATATTGTGTACTTTCTCAAAGCTGAAATCTTGTACTAACTTATCAGCATCTAGGACTCTCAACTATTCATTTTATAATGTATCTGATCTTCCTATCTCCATTTCCTGCAGCGGATAAGTTTTTTTATTTCATGGAAACAATGAAATACCTCACACTGTGATGTATATTAGTTTAATTCCATGCTGGTTTGCTGCCAAATTATGATTTATGAGTGAAAATATCACAAAGATAGAGATATATGTGATGGTGTGATATCAGAGTGGATGTGCAGTGGCTGGGGAGGGGAGGATAACAAGAGTTACTCATTCATATTTTTACACATTTTAAATTAATTTATCATCTTTTCCCTCTAGAACTCTTTGAAGAAGAGAGGTGCCAGACCAAACAACAAACCTGATAAAAAAGCATCGCCTCAGGTAATACACTCTAATACTACAATACATCTGATGACTTAGTTTGCTTCTATTGTGATATTATTACGATTTCAAAGAGGACTGGTAAAGTACAGCAATGCTATCAGACTGTACTTTTAGAAGCAGGTGTTATTGATTTAAAACTTTCATTGTCTTTGTAATCCTATAGGGGATCCTATACCTCCTTCACAATCTCTCCTACCAGAACTTAAAGGAATAGTTCACCCAAAAATGAAAAGTGATTAATTGCTTGCCCTTATGTCATTTCAAACCTGTAAGACCTTCTTTCATCTTCCGAACACAAATTAAGATAGGCCTATTTTTTATGAAATCCGAGAGCTTTTTGACGATGCATAGACAGCAACATAACTACCACGTTCAAGGCCCAGAAAGGTAGTAAGGACATCATTAAAATAGTCCAGTGGTTCAATCCTAATATTATGAAGCTACAAGAATACTTTTTGTGTGCAAAGAAAACAAAAATAACGACTTTATTCAACAAATTCTTCTCTTCTATGTTAGTCTTATAGACACATATTTACAAGAGTATCACAGCACATGCGTATGATGCTGCTGACACAGAAGTCGGATGCGCTGCGGCTTGTTTACAATCAGAGAAATGCATACGCATGTGTTTTGTGGTACTGTCGTAAACGTGTGTCAAAGACTGACACGGAAGAGAAGAAATTGTTGAATAAAGTCATTATTTTTGTTTTCTTGGCACACAAAAAGTATTCTCGTAGCTTCATAACATTACGGTTGAACCATTGATGTCACATGGACTATTTTAATGATGTCCTTTCTATCTTTCTGGGCCTTGAATGTGTCAGTTGCGTTGCTGCCTATGCAGGGTCAGAAAGCTCACAGATTTCATCAAAAATATCTTAATTTGTGTTCCGAAGGTAATCAAAAGTCTTATGGGTTTGGAATGACATTAGGGTGAGTAATTAACACTAGAACCGCCACGGGGTAAATTTTACCCGTGGCTGTTTTTCAAATGTACATAACAGATTTTCAACAAAACATTCAAGTCTCCCAGTCATTGACTTTTACTAAAATTATGTAATTTACAACCCAATATTGTTAAAAATTATTTTGATAAAACCAGATCAAAAAACGGAGCATTTATACCTATAAGCACTACGCGGGTCAAATTTACCCGCTATATAATGCATGTATTTTCGTGCTGTCATTTTCTTGCCGCTTATGTTTTAACATTGAACATTTCTAGGCAACGCCTTTCACTCACTGATTTAGCGGTTAGCAGTTTCATAAATAAAGTCAAAATGACTAAAAAAAGGCGATTTATGGAAGGTAGGTATTAGAAACACTACATGCCATGAGTGATGGAGAGTCTGATGGTAAGTTATGCGTCCTGGGTCGGCTCAGCATCTGACGGCTCATCTGACAGTGATCCAGACATCATTTAGATGTTTTAGCCTAACGTTACTCATAATTGGTCAAACTTTGGTTTTATTATTTCATTTTTGTCTTGCCATATCGTTTATTGTTCGCTATGGTGCTGCTATTTATTCTAGTCTGGCTGTTTCCTGAAGAAGAAAAAAATCCGATCTATAATGTAATGAATATATATATATATATATATATATATATATTTTTTTTTTTTTTTTTGATTACCCGAAGTTTATTGGTGTTGTTCTCTCATTCAAATTATAAATGATATAACCAAACAAATTAATAATTGGGCCTAAGTGAAGCTGTGCGCTTGATGGCTTACTGACCATTATGGATTAGTGTAGGCTGCATTAAAAAGTCTTGAACATAAAACAATAGGATAAAAATATAGTTGACGACTAGACATAAGCATTTCATGACTCTAGACACTTCTTTGTGAAGACAGTGGCATAATACAGTGAAATAATATGTTCTTTAGCCATATAAAAACAGTTGCCATGTGTGCGGGTAAAATTTACCCGCTGGTGCTTTTAGGTATACAGCGACCTCTGGCGGTTCTAGTGTTAATGACTGAATTTTCATTTTTGGGTGAACTATCCCTTTAAGAACTGAATGATTACAATGGATAAAATGGTCTGGAGTAGTTGTGAAGCATGACAAACGTGTCGCATTGGGCATTTTTTTGGCGAGTCATTTGAACAAGAGTGTTGTTTTGAAAACTATGAAACCTGGTTCAAGATCAGCAGGTTTAGCAAGCTTGTGCAGGGCCAGATTTTCCATCAAGAACTATGTGAAGCAAGGCCACTTTGGCCACTGGCTCCAGCACCAGTACTGTGGTGGTGGAAAAGGGGTATAAAGGGACAGTGTATTGTTTAATGTTGTAGTGGCTAATAATAATTGTTTGTTCTCTGCAAATGTTCCTCTCCAGCCTCCAGAGGACAGTTCAGACCTTAAGTGCCAGCTTCACTTCGCCAAGGAGGAATCAGCTCTCATGTGCAAGAAACTCACCAAGATGGTCAAAGACAACGAGGCCATGAGGGAGGAACTGGCAAAGTATTGCTCTCTGTACGGAGAGGTTGATGCCTCACTTACTGTCGAAGAGGTCGCCGATTCTCCTCACACCCGAGAGGCCGAGGTCAAAGTCCACCTGAAACTGGTGGAAGAGGAGGCGAACCTTCTAAGCCGACGGATCGTAGAGTTGGAGGTGGAGAACCGCGGCCTTCGTGCCGAAATGGATGACATGAAGATCCAAGATTCCCCAGGTGGAGTCGGCGTCACTGGTGGAGTCGGAAGTCAGCTGCTGCTTTCCACATCTGAGAATGTGATGGAGCTACAGCGCCACCTACAGTTTGTGGAAGAAGAGGCAGATCTGCTGCGGCGCTCCCTGATAGAAATGGAAGAGCAGAACAAGCTGTTGATGAATGAGCTCAACCACTACAAGTCTGAGCTTCCCGCTGTCACTGAAATAGAGCCGTCGTCATCCACAACCATCACTTCACTCACGATCATCCCTGGTGCTTCTGAAGATGGAGGATCTGGTCTAAACGAAGCTAGCCATAAAGAACTACTTGCTGCCAGGCTTCAGATCGCAGAGCTGAATGGCAAAGTAAAGAAGCTCCAGTATGAAAACCGTGTGCTTCTGTCCAACCTTCAACGCTGCGACTTGGCTTCCAACCAGGGCTCCACACGTCCAGCGCTGGAGACCGATGCTGAAGCAGGGGACTCGGCTGAGTGCGTCCCCAGCCAGGCGCACCGTGAAGGCCCAGTTGGTGACGAGCAGAATGATATTCTGGAGGAGAAAATTCTGAAAGTTTCAGGAACAAGTCACACTCATACCGCTCAGTGCCTCAGCATAAAAGACCTTCTCGCCATCCGCGACCAGGCGCAACTTGTTACCTCAGCCATTCAGCTTCTGACGTCACCCGACCCCTCCTGTATCTCACCAGATGCTGTCTATCGTAAGATTACGACAAACGAGTCTGCAGAACCAGTTCTGCTAGAGAAGAGCCAGACCCAGAGCTCCACGCTGCCCCTAGTGGAGGCTCTGCATGGCAGACTGCAGTCCCTCCAGGCTCAGCTACAGGCCCTCAGTGAGAGGGTGGATGCCCTGGGGCAGCCCCCAGAGAGGGAGCATGTGGAAGGGATGTCCCTGATGCCCCTGTTGTCTGAGGCAGAAGACCCTGCAGCAAATTGCTCATGCCCTGCAGATGCTCAGTTCAACCAGAACACAACCCAACAGAAGGTATGCACACAATCTCTTAGTCAAATATTCCCTTGCATCTTTATTCTTTCCTTTTTGCTTGGAGTTTTGTCTGTTTTTACCAGCAAGTTCTCTTTTTGTTGCTTTGCTTGATTAGATCATTGAGTTGAATTTACACTGCCCTTTCCCTTAGAAAGGTTTGCCGACCACTATAACAATGCATGCTTCTAGTGCATTACAAGGCCTCATAGTGGATAGCATTTAGGCCTCTAATGGAGTAGATCATCGTTATTGTGGTAAAGAACTGACCTGTTGTAAATGTTTTCATTTTGATTGAAGAATCCACTTTTTTGGTAATTTATATTTTATGTGTAGATTCAAATGAGACCCTATAGTATAAGTCTGTTTGTTTACTGGTATAATAATTTATTATTAAATGTAGACTTGGCTGTTTCCAATACATTTTTGACCTGACTATTCAAGGAATCATAATAAGCTGTCTAATCCATGCATGTTAGAAAATAAGTGTAAAATCATTATTTGATATTCATAGATATTTTCAAAGATAATATCTCAGTCTATTAAAGGATTAGTTCACTTCTAAAATTTCCTGACTATTTACTCACCCCCATGTCATCCAAGATGTTCATGTCCTTCTTTCTTCAGTAGAAAAGAAATTAAGATTTTAGGATTTTTCTCCATATAGTGGACTTCAATGGGAGCCAATGGTTTGAAGGTCCAAATTGCAGTTTTAATGTCTTATTATAAAATAAATAAATAATATAGGTTTTAACCACAAATGCTTGTCTTGCACTAGCTCTGCATCCATTACGTAGTCATTTTGGAAAGATCACATGTGACGTAGGCGGAAGTATTGACCCAGTGTTTACAAAGCGAACTTGCAAAGAAAGTCAAATGCCCTTTACAAAAAAAGGTAAAACAATAATGTCAGACGATTTTGAAGTTGCAGGAGAACATGAGATGGAGTTTTTTACCTTACCCTACCTTTTTGAACCGGAGTACACAGACAAAGAACTAACCAGGTGTGACCTTTACAAAGTTATTACGTAATGCGTGAGATTGCTGACACGCATCGCAGAGCTAGTGCAAGATGAGCATTTGTAGTTAAAAGTATATAATTAATTTTTCTAGAAAATGACCAATTGTTTCGATAAGACCCTTATTCCTCAGCTAGGATCGTGTAGAGCGCTTTGGGGCTGCATTGAAACTGCAATCTGGACCTTCAACCCCTTGGCCACCACTGAAGTCCACTACATGGAGAAAAATCCTGGAATGTTTTCCTCAAAAACCTTCATTTCTTTTCGACTGAAGAAAGTAAGACATGAACATCTTGGATTACATGGGGGTGAATAAATTATCAGGAATTATTATTATTATTTTGTCATACAAAACCTGTTTGTGTTTCTTTTGTCTGTGGAACTTACAAGATTATATTTGGAAGACCATTTCAACTGTTTTTGTTCATCCAATGAAAGTCAGCAAGGTCCAATACAACACTGTTGTTTTAGACAGAAAACACTGAAAGAGTTTTCATTTTCTGACACATTTGAGGTTTAATCTAACAGGCATTCATTTAGGCTCCATTAGAGGCCCAACTCTTGAGATCCAATCCAGACTCTTCCCTTCCTCCTTCTCTCTCTCTTTTTCCTCACTGCATGGGCACCATGACCTGTGGTCGCTGCAACATTTCTTCCTTTGTTTTTCTTCTTCTTCTCCCTCTCTTTATGATTCCTTTGTTTCCCGCTACCCCATTTCCTGTTTCCTCCTCCTCAAACCAAAGATGATGCTTTCACTTCTTGTTGTTTTGTTTCTTTTTGCCATTTTGTCTTATACCACAATGACCAAACTGTTTTTCCTATACATACTTTTCATTGTCTTGTGAGTTTTTATTCACTGGGGATGTTTTATGGGTATCATTATGCCTTTTTTTCCATGTTTCATTTGTCATTTTGTTTAAATATGTCTATTATGTCCTTACATCCCTCCAAATGTTTTATATACCCATATTACACATCACCTTTTTTGATTTCTTCATCATACTCCTCTTGTTCTCGTCTGTCTTCTATCATGCTCGTCTTTTATTGTTGTTTTTTTGTTTTCCTTCATTAACTTGCCCATGCATGCATGCAACAGCCTGACTCTAGAGACCAGCCAGACTGTGAGGTCAAAGTTCACCCGTGCAAGGCAGAGGAGGGGAGCAACAGCCACAAAGACAGCAACAAAGATGAGGAATCTGACTTAAAGGAAACAAACTCTGATTTGGTAAGGCACTAAAACATGCACACACAAAAACATTTCACTTCTGCTAGTGTCTTACAATTGAACACACAAAGGCTCTGTTCCAAAACCCATTGCTCGCCTAGACAGTTTGTGAGCTAACTCTTTTGGACAAAATCAGAGGCAGCATGTTGTGCATCCTTCATGCATAAGGCAATCCCAGAATGCATTTAATCCATAGAATTAGTGGTGCTCTCAGTTCTTTCAGTTGAAAACTGGTAAATTTCAAAAGCTCAGAAGCTACAATGAAGAGTCAAATCTGAGGTTCATAGGGAATTGGGAAATTAGGGTTTAGGTAATGACTGCAAAGTCTATTAAATGGGACATTCATAGACTCTGAAGAATATTTATGTGGTTAAAATATAAAAATACTCATGAGTTCATAAATAAAACAAGGCCTTTTCACCCATGCAGAGTTATGAGCAAATATAGTTCTCACTGCCAACGTAGTTTAGTTTTGCCTTAACCCCACTAAGCTCTTACATTATATTTACCTCAGTACAGAAACTGATGTTTGTACAGACTGATGCCTTCTTCTTTATTTTCTCTTGTAAATTTGGTGCAATTTGGAAGGCCAGTGATCTGTTAAGTTTGCACAAGATGTCTCCTGAAAAATATGCAGTATTTAAATTGAAGATAGTTTAAAGTTTTGACATCATGATTAAAAATAGTCCATTATGCCGAGCTTTAAATCATGAAAGAACGCATTATGTGATTTGGTGTCCCACACGCTGTGCCAAACGCCCTTGCAGCATTCCAGTGAAACCTCCAGCCATCAACAGTTTCCACCCAAACAATTTATCATCCACCATTTCCTCTAACTAGCAAATGCGATTTTCATAAAGAAAAAGAGACAACTGCGATAGCGTGATCAAGCTCTGATTTCATGTTTTAAAATTTAGGGTGGGTTCAATGTAAAAAAAAAATCAAATATTTTATATTATATTCTCATATATAGAAGTCCTATATATATTTAGGCAGGTTTTTTCACCTCACCCTGATCAGAAGTGTTTTTTTAAGTTGAACGCAGGGGTCTCAAGAAACAAGTTAGTTTATTTTTAATTTAATTGTTTATTTATTTATTTTTAGTTATTTGTGTCACGACTGTGACACAAAGGGCTTACAAACAGCCAAAGACGCCCATCTGCAAGTGTATGCATGCTGATGATTATTTTTTAGCAGTGATGCTTTAAATTTATCCCATTTAAACCACCAACTACTAATCAAAACAAAATCTAAGAAAATATCTGGTTGACCAAACAATCGACTATTCTAGGACTAGGTTGTGTCTTACAGAAAGACAAATAATACAGACTGTGTTCTCTGCAAACTTGATGTCATGATCAGACAGTTTCTAATCTAATTTGATGTGGTTATTATTTTGCCATTGTAGCACAGAAACATTTGACATTTACAAAGCAGCAAGTTTTGCCATTTGTTCCAGTTTATTTGTATTACAAATACAGCATTTACCAATTACTTGCATTCTCTCTCCTTCTTTCTGTTTTCATGTTGTTCTCTAGCTGACAGAGCAGGTTGGTGAGCTGCACGCTCTGTTGTCTGAGGCGAGAGAGAAGGCTCAGGGAGCACAGGAAGCACTGTCACAGGAGAGACAGGCGCGCCACAACGACACACATAAACTCTCTCAGGTGCAAACACGTTAATACACGCTGTGCTAATTTAGATCTTTCTGAAACACTGAACACTTGATAAAGCAAATCCCTAACCCTAAAGTCTGATTGGTTCCAGACATCTTTGTCCTCAAGTCCTTAATTTTAATGTCTCTCTTGTTCTTTCTCTCTAGCTTCAGGAAGAGCATCAGAAGGCTCTCCTCCGCTGTGACTTCCAGCTGCAGAGTCTGAGCCTGCAGACACGTCTGCAGCAGAAGCTGTGGAGTCAGGAGAGAAACCTGCTGGTGCAGGAGTCACAGCAGCTCAAAGAGAGCCTGCTCCTCATCAGCCTCAAGCTGCGCTGGCTCCTCAAACAGTGGAGACTCGGCAAGAAACTAGACACTGAGAGCAAGGATATCCTAGAGGTATGGAGCCATTTTTATTTGGTGAATTCACTAGGAATGAATTGTGCGTGCTGAACACAGGTTTATTTGCACATACTGAGCACGGTGCAAACATGCTCACATATCTGCATGGCACAATTCATTCACATTTGGAGCCTAATTAAACTGGATTGTGGGTGGTTAGTGAATAAAATTGATCAAAAATGACAGTAAAAACATTTATAATGTTACAAAAGATTTCTATTACAACTTTCATTTAAATGCCGTTCTTTTAAACTTTCTACTGATCAAAGAATCAAAGAAAAATTAATCACAGAAATACTAAATATTAGAACATTGATACTTTTCAACATTGATAATAATAAGAATTTCTTTCCTAAGCACTAAATCAGCCTATTAGAATGATTTCTGAAGGATCATGTGACACTGAAGACTGAAAATTCACCTTTGTTATTCGCTTATAATGTTACCAAGATTTTTACATCAAAAAACATCATAATTTAAAAGTAATAGGCTATTTTCTGTCCTGTTTTGACCCCCCTCATCAGAACGCTCTGTTTGAATAGGCGTGGCGGATTGTAGACTCAGAAGTAAATGCCCACTGTTATGATTGGCTAATGTTGTGTATGTTTGACAGTGTACATTCCTCACAGATGGACGCTGCTGTGATTTAGGTCAAAAAGCATAAATAACTCAATACATATCAAGCCCTCTGTAAGAAGAGCCAAAGCAATAGTGACCATGTACGGTGTTCACTTGTGTGTTGTGACATTACTGTCAGATCCAATATAGTCGGCACAGCATCTTCTTTTAGTTTCAATCTTTTTGAAAATCCTGTGTCGAATTGTGCCTTGTTTGTAAACGAAGGAAGGAAGACAATGCAAAGACTGTTTTTTGCACAGCTTGGCACTGCCCAGCATCTTGTTGTCTTCAGAGCCATCTTTATCGTTTGGTTTCTACTTAGACCAGCATGTTCGCCTCTCTCGTAAACACTACATGTGCGATTTGGTGGGTGGGGCTAAACAGGCAGTGATGTCGAGGCATTGATCTTCTTCTGCGGAGGCAGTGCTTATCCACACTGTTATAGCATACAGTAGAACATTCCAAAAGCTGTCGTTTTTGTAGACTGGCTTCAGTAGGCTGTTTTTAGGCTAATGACAAAGTTTTGAGTTCTAAAACTTACAGGATGTTTTTATAGAACAATGACCTCTTATGTCAAAAGATCAAAGGAATTTTGGTTTCTCAGTTCATTACCCCTTTAAAATAAATTAAAACAGGAAACAGCTATTTTAAATTGTAATAATATTTCACAATATTACTGTTTTTAATGTATTACAATCAAATAAATTCAGCCTTGGTTAGCATAAGAGAGCATGTTACCGACTGCAAAATTTTTAAACCGGGTACTTTGTAAATATTAAGTCCAATATGTTTTTCCAGGTTAACAGTGTAAAAGATCTTCATATCCTGCTTGAGGAAGATGGCCTGTCTTCCCACTATGGAGACAACAAGATGTCAGCTGCTGAGGAACAGCCGCTCAACCCTACACCCAAAGAGCACAGCCTGGCAGAGAAAAGCTGCCCACAGGTGGGTTAAAACAGAGATTGGAACAACGCCTAACTTCTGCACGATACTAACATGCTTTACATTTGAATCTTATTATGGTCAAGGCTTCATGGGTATGCAAATGTAATCGGCTTCCGTCACCTGTTGTCCTCAGCAGCCTGGTGGATTCGGTAGTACTCTGTCGGACCTGAAGGTGGCGCTTCAGGACCTTAGCGCTGAGCTGCGCGAGGAGCGTCAGAGTTCACATGAGTTAACGCAGCAGTTTGCCCGTGCTAAAGCATCATGGGAAGTCGAACGGATGGAACTCAAGAGCATTATCACTCAGGTGAGTGATAATGGCTGAATTTATAACTGGTCTTTTCCATAATTCAAGTGCCAAAATTTGTTTCTAAAGAACTCAACGTCTTCATTTTACATAGTAAATGCCTGAAAATGCAGTTTGTTTACTGTTTTGCATTTTGAAACTTTTTTAATAAAAGCGTAAATTGAATTTTAAATCAAAATATTCCTGTAGCCAACAGTAAATTTGTGTAGATCAATCTATGTCAGCAGCAGGACTGTGGACAGTTGTTGAAAACTTATCTTAGCTGGAATTATCCCTTAAAGATTTGAAAGCAGTTTAAAGGAAAATGTTGTTATGAAGGGAGAGACCAAAACTGAACTAATACATAGCCAAAAAAAAAAAGATACCTGTAAGTACCTGTAATTTGTAATTACAAAAATGCTCTTATTAAAGATTTACAGCAGTGGAAGGAATAATACGCATGCAGTCGTTTTCTGTTACTTTCTGTTAAAAGATAATTGATTTATAGAGTACTTTGTAAATACATTACAGAGTGCTTTGTCTCTGTTAAATTATCTGTTAAATACATTTAGGCTTTTAACACAATAAAATCTGAAAGAGTCCATAGAGGTGAATCATTTTATAGGTACTTTGCACTGTAGGTGTAAAGTAATTACTTTAACATTGATCTCACTGGGTAATTTAACTCCTGCACTCAGGGCCATAGTCATTGATTTAACATACACAGATTACAGTAATTCCTCTTGGGAGATTCATTCTGGAAACCTCTGGAGAAGAGCTTTTGAAGCCAGATACATTTATTGCGATCAGTTTGCTGTCACACAGGCTGAAAAGATGCTGGATGTGGCCTGTAATTTTGTTATTTGATCTGGTGTTGGTCATGCACCAGTATTCTGGGGAGAGAGCTGTGTGAGCCATCTGCAGTGTGTCAGCAGCAATGTGGCATTTCACTGGGGGGCGAGAGGGAGTGCGTGTGCTTACAGGCTTGTTTCTGGGCATGATGGTGAAAGATGAGTTTAATATCTTTGCTCTGAGATGCATTCATGACTGCAGTCTACTTAAATGGCGGAATTAATGAGCTGGGGAGGAAGAGGACTTGGACACAGTTTGTGGATCAGTGTTATAAACACGGAGAGCTACAGATGAGAAACAAATTTGGAATAAAGTAGTGATGCAGTGAATTTTGTCAATGATGGAAAATGGCACGTTTTGATTGTAAGTGTCTATTCCGTGCATGAAATATGGATAAGCTACAACAGGTAAACCTGTCAGCTGTGTGGACGCTAGGGCTAGGTTGACATTTTTATTGGAGCAAGATTTTTTATTCTATGCTGTTTTCAGTTGATGCTTGAACAAAACTTCACTGAACATTATTTGTAGAGTGCATACCATCTAGTAATCATAATAAACGTGGTTTATTACTTTTGATATAAAACAGTCTCAGCTTACAAATGGGGACAATAATGACAAAATTCAAATAATAAATGCCATTTTGATGCTCTTTAATGTGGTATGACAGATTGTTGAATCTACCTGTTTAAGCAGCACATGAACTGATCATCTCTTGCTCTTTACTACTAGTTATTGCACAAAATAAACAACTGAACATCAGAATTTTTGCTTAAAAAAAAAAAAGCACAGAAAGACATCAATAAAACAGCTTGTAAACAAAAGTAACAATGTTACATTTACTTAAAGGTAGAAATTAAATGGCCATAAACTTGATAGTTAGCTAGAAAAATGTCTAGAGGAGCATTTTGTTAAATATATGCACTGTATTACATTTTCATGACATTTTTACTGAACGTATTGTCTTCAATATTTAATATGTGTTTGAATATTTGAATAAATCTGTCAGGTTATTACATAAATCAGGTTATTTCGATTGAGTATTAAATAAACTTTAGTTGGTGTGCCATCTTTACAGTTGAAATACCAGTTTAATGTACAGAAACAACTGTAAGTAAGCCAGTCGCAGTATGATTTCCCAATAGAGTGTGAACACTGGGGCACTTGGCACTTTATAATAGTGCTCATCTAGTATGGGTTTTCAGTGGCTGATAGCAATGAAAGTATCTAAAGAGCAGGTAATATGGCAATATAAGACAGCAATATAAGTAAGATTTTAAGACACGTATGCCATTGTACTCATTATACAGCGGTATACCACATTAGACAATAAATAGAAAACAGAAAATACTGCTAATGGAGCAGAACCTGCACTACAGCTTTAAGTCAAGTGTGTTTACTTTGTAGATGCCTTAATCAGTGTGTAAAGAACCAGGCCATGCAATCTGTTGTGTTTAGATTAACTAAAATACTCACCCTCCTCCCTTTATTGTTGTAAAGGTTACAGCAGAAAAAATAAGCACACATACCATAGATTGCACCAAAAGCAATAGCCCTCTGCTCTCCAGAGATCCTAATGACACTAGACTGCCGCTTTCACCATTACTGCTCTGATAGGTCGATATTACAGGCCTCCCTTCCTCCATGCCACTCCTCGTTTTTTTCTGCACTTCCTTTGTTTTTCTAAGAATATGGTTCAGAGAATAAGCCTTGCGATAATACAAGGAATGGGAGAGGTGGGATTTGACGCTCTAGTATTAGCTGTAACCTCTGTGGCACTAATAACAACCTGTCACAGAAAATGATTTATCACTGCATTAACAAGACAGGTTATTGATACCAGTAATGTTGTTAGGATAATGCTATAAAGTCCTCTGTTGATGCTGCACATTGTCACCTATTATTAATATATGATGTGAGTCAAAAGTGATTAAAATAAATCACAATCCACAAAGCCACGTCAACAGTCTGATGGAAATAAAAGCCTTTCTGGATCCTTCTTCTTTCCTATAATCACTACGGTTTATGAGGAGGTATCTGGAACAAATAACTTTCACCCTCTTTAATAAACCACATCAACCCATTAACCTCTCATTGCCATCCAAAGCAAAACTCATTAGGCATTATCACCGTGAGAAGCTAGTCACTGATTGTCTGATGAGTTCCCAGCAGGCTGTGTGTTTTAATAACCTGACTCGCGTACGCTCACAAAATTTATGAGTTCTGTAGATTTGCGGCTCCAACTGAGAGAGCAGAAGGAATTTAAATGAGGATGGGGGATAAAGAGTAGGCTGGCTTCATAATTACTATTGCTGGAAACGTAATACAAAATATAACCAAGTATCATAACAATCTAATTGGATGAGCCATGTTTGAAGCAGCTGTAAAACAGCCAATACGATGTATAGAGCCTGTAAAATTCAAGTTGTTAACTGCAAACAACATGGAGTGTATTAAATATAGTACTTGGCAGAATCGCTTTCTATTTTATTTTATTCTTGAGTTGTAGATGAGTTTGTTTGTTCATCAGAACAGATTTGGAGAAATTTAGCATTACATCACTTGCTCACCAATGGATCCTCTGCAGTGAATGGGTGCCGTCAAAATGAGAGTTCAAACAGCTGATAAAAGCATGTTGTTTCTGGCTAAAATACCTCTATCTAGGAGTTCTGCACCCATAATATTGCTTTCTTCAGTGAAAACAGGTTATAAGCCAAAACCATTCTAAACAAATATGTTGGTGGATTTGATGCGCGAGGCCAGCAGGGGATGGACATGGATTATGGACTCATATTTTGGCCAGGAGCATATGTTAAAATGCCTTAATGATGGATTTGTTTCTTACAAACATGCAGCTTTTCACTTCACAAAACCATAATTGATGGACTATAGTCATGTGGATTACTTGTGGATTATTGTTATGTTTTTATCAGCTGTTTGGACTCTTATTCTGACGGCACCCATTCACTGCAGAAGATCCATTGGTGAGCAAGTGATGTAATGCTAAATTTCTTATAATCTGTTACAATGTAGAAACTAAGTAACCTACATGTTGGATGGTTATATATTTATATTTTATTAAATATATACACCAATTTAATGGTGTAGGGCAAATAAACTAAAATGTCATGTCAGGTTGCTGCAGCTGACAGTATATGACTGTAAATGCTTACTGTGTATTATAGGGCTGTTTCTATGGTTACTCTTCCACTTTTGAAGACATCAAGTGTTCTCTTTTTATCTCACCCTCTCACTTTGTACTTTATATTTGTCATCAGCTGGAGGGTAAGATGGGGAAGGCTTCTGTGGCTGGGGGTGAAAAGGATTCTCCAGACCTCAAGGGGGCGCTTAAAAAGGAGCGGGAAGAGCATCAACACCTGTTGGCGGACTCTTACGCTGCTGTGATGGACCTCACCAAACAACTGCAGATCAGTGAGAAGAACTGGGGCCGAGAGAGGCTAGAGCTTCTGGAGCACTTCAACCAGGAAAGAAATCAATGGGAACAGCGTTTACGAGAAGCCCAGAGCAAAGGCACACAGGTCAGATGTCATATGGGGGTTAAAGGATTTGTTCACTCAAAAATTGAAATTCTGTTATTGTTTATTTGTTTTTGTGGAACACTTTCAAGTTTCAAGGGACACAAAAACACCAAAAAGTGGTCTCAACTAAGTCTTCTGTACATTTTTGAAAAGACATAAAATATTATATAGTATATTTCTGAAAGCAGCAGACTTTTTCAGAATTTCTCTTTTTGTTCACCACAGAATAAAATCATATGGGTTTGGAACAACATGAGGGTGAGGAAATGACCGAGTTTTTATTTTTGGGTGAACAAATTTTATGGTGAACAAATTCTTTTATGGTCAAATTTTAAGTGCATTAAAAGGCCTGGAAGCTTTGTTGTGTATTTCCAAATCTTGTTCCCCTGCTTTCATGTTTTTCTGAGTCCTTTTAAGCTGCTGTTTTATTTGGGTCTGTGAGGGTGTCGTCATGACATATTTTCCACATAGTTTATCCCCAGACTTCCTTCACTGACTTAGGGCTCCCCTCACATAATGGACGGATATGACAGCATCTCTAAACATTTCCGCAGAGCGCCTGCCGACAGGCTCTCTGCATGTTGCATCACTTATCTAGAAACTGATGGTTTTGCATATCCATGTGGCTATGCACAGTGTGCAGAGTCCAATTGGAAAGTAGTATGACACAATGTGGTCAGTGTGTCTGTACTAACCACACTGTAAGTAATGAGGCTGGAAAAAGAGATGAGACTATATAGTTTTTTCCCCTTCTTTCTCTTTTGTCTTTCTTTTTGTGACAGTCCAGCTCAGTGCTCCTCTGTTTCATATGACATCCTGAATGAGAAAGGTCTAATACCATGCCTCATTGAGAGAATTTGGGTCATTTACATGGACGTGGTGAACCATACCACTATCATTACCCCCGCAGAGGAAACTAGCTGTTTTGAATGATCTCATTTACTAAAGAGAATATCGGCTGACTCAGTAATACCACATGCATGAATGGGAGTACTGTGCGGGGGGATGACCATGGCATGCTGCTCTGTAAAACTTCACTAAAAATAGATAATTTTCTTTTCAGGCTCTGCATGATAAAACATCTGAAAAGGAAATCTCAGCAGACGCAGCCACCAGTGGTTCAGGACTGCAAAGGTAAACTGACTTGATTAAGGTCTTAACTGTGCCTTGTTTTATCAGACGTGACTGTTTTATTATAATCCCCATTCTCGTTACAGGACCAAATCAATTTCTGCCCTCTCTGAATTTAAGAGTCTGCTGGACACCAGTCTGTTCCTTCCTGGTCACAAGGTCAGCGGAGTACCAGAGTGCAATGTTCCACAGCATCAAACTACTGCTCCTGCCTCCATTCTGGCTTGTACCGACTTAAGTAATCTCAATAAGAAGAACTGGAAATACCTGACCAATGATTCTGCAATGCTGGAGAAGTGTGACCAG
Source organism: Onychostoma macrolepis (assembly GCF_012432095.1). Taxonomy (NCBI): domain Eukaryota; kingdom Metazoa; phylum Chordata; class Actinopteri; order Cypriniformes; family Cyprinidae; genus Onychostoma; species Onychostoma macrolepis. The sequence continues at coordinate 21,181,370 of NC_081177.1, read as the reverse complement.
TTTAAGACATGGGACTGCCCAAGCACCAACTCTAACAGCAGCTTCCCTGGACTGGAGTTGAGCAAGGAGTACATCCAGAGAAGTTACACCGCTCCAGATAAGACAGGTATTCGCATCTATTACAGCCCTCCAACTGTGAGGAGGATGGAGAGGAGGTCAGTCAAAGAAAAGGCCCAGCAGGATCCTCAGCAAGGATCATCATCTAGAGACCATCTAGCCATGATAGATCCATCAGGTCAGACTGCTGCATCTGCACCTTTGTTGACCACTTCCTCATCCACTTATGAGCAATGGTTGAGCTCACTTTCACAGCAGCATAGAGACCTGCTTGAAGGACGGACGGGAGGTTCTGCACCATTCCACGGACTGGAAATTTCAGGCAACCTTAGTGATGACATGAAGGAGATGACCAACTGTGTGCGACAGGCCATTCGTTCCAGTTCTCTGGAGAGGAAGTGCAGCAAAGATACAGGGAGCCAGACAGTTGGTGTTTCAAGTACAGGAACGCAAACAGCACAGTTTGTCAGCATTGGCCTACAAACCGATGTACCCATTCCAACAACTAGAGGCCTTCAAGGGAAAGCATGGTCTCCTCGTCCATCAACCTCACTTTCATCTGCACGCTCCCGACAGATCTCTTCATCTCTAGAGAAAGTCCACAGTCGCATAGATAGACCATGTTGCTCACCGAAATATGGCTCACCTAAGCTTACCCGCAGGGTCTCCACCTCCTCCTCCAAACTGGAGACCTCCTCAACATCTTCAAGGGATCGCAGTGTATGGAATCTTCATAACCGTAGTGGATCTCAGAACGGTTCGGCCTGGGCACGTTCCACCACCACCCGAGACAGCCCAGTGCTTAGTGGCCTCAATGATGGCTTGACCAGTCTCTTCAGTGTGGTGGAACACTCCGGAAGTGTTGAATCATTATGGAAAGCAGATCCATGCTCGGGAAGACAAGCTGCTGGGAAACCCTCCTGTCCTAGCATAGGTATCGGTCTAGGAGAAGCGGGAGCTCAGAAATATGGCATGGTCCAGGAGTTTCTCCGCAATGTTTGCGGCAGGACTGTGCCAGCAGGCACCATGGACGAACCAAAGCCTGAATGCCTACCTGGAGTCTTGATTGGCACAGACAACATCACGAAGATCGTCAATAAGAGGTTTATGAAAACACAAAGAGATGAGATTGTAGCCACCGGAAAGGATGCAATGAGCTCAAGCTCTAGTACCTTGGAGGTGAGACAGTCTAATACAGGTTCTAGTGTCACCACTGTTGATCTGGTTGATTGCATTTAATCATGAACCTCTGATTGTGTTATACCAGGGCTGGGCAACTTCAGGTGTGTTTGATTAGGGTTGGAGCTAAACTCTGCAGGACAGTGGCCCTCCAGGACCGAAATTGCCCAGCCTTGTTTTATACAAACTCCCCTCTTCCTCCAAAGCATAAACCCTGAATCAAGCAAATATCTTAAAATCTTTTAAATCTTTTTTCTTTGCAGGATTCAGTTTGTGACTGCAGCTCACAAACGGCCACTTCCTGCTTTGCCCGCCACTCCCGCTCCACCACACGACATAACCATGGCCAGTGCAAACATCGAGTGCAAGAGTCACCCATGGGAACCGAAGAACGATTCGATACCAGTAATGAATGAGAATGAGGGTGGCCTCTTCTGACACCCAAAAAGTACACAAAGAAGACAACTGTCAACACTCACCCCACACACACTGCCACACAAATCCACTGCCACATACGCCAATACACACAGACGCACCCTTAAACAAACACATACATACTTCATACCTTCAATAAAAGTCTTCAGGGTTACAACAATGGGACCTTGAAGAATTCCTGCATCTGGAAAGTATCCAAACCAGACCTCAGTTTAACCAGCACACTTTAATGCCAAGGAAGGGGAAAGAGTTGACCTCCCCTTTAGGTCCACCATTCCACTGTCAACCAGCCAGATTTCACATTGTAAGTCCATCATTCCAGCGTAAACCAGCCAGGCCTTTAAACTCCACCATTCTACCATTCCACAGTCATCCAGTCAGACCTCTCCTTAAACTCTGCCATTCCTCTGTTCTTCGTCCAGCCACCAGGACAGCTTAGCCAGCCATTTCAATCCCCATGGAAGAACTTGAGTGATCCAAACCAAGTTGACACCAGGTCTTAATGAAGTCATGTAGATATAAAGGGAACATACAGCTCGCAACTGAACTACACAAACCAAGAACCTCAACATGGCCTTCAGTAAGATTATGATTTTCTCTGACAACTGCCCAGTGGCCCTTACTTTTGACCACAAACAGCATTGCTTGGAGTAGCTGTAAAATTGTCCTGTAACCAGCCCTTGATGGATTCTACAAGTTCTCAACTTTTTGAATCTACAATAGACAACTTTTCACTTCAATGGTTAAGAAAGGTGTTATCACCCAAATTCAACGTGGTCTCAATTTGGTATTAAGTTTATGTTCTCTATAGACAATCATCAAGCTAGCTTGTTTCAACCACTATATAGGCTCTGCAACTACTTGGGACCATCTTCCATTTTCAAACCAGCCAAAATATGAAACTCTGAATCTATCCCTGGATTTCTCTAAAAAAGGACTGGATGATACGATTGATCATATTGCATTGTGGATCTGTCCTTTTTAAAACTTAATATCCTTATTATGCTGTCTGAAGATGTCTACAAAGAGCACGTTGGTAGCTGTAGGGTAGGAGGATAGCAGTTGTTTTGTTTGCTTTGGTACTTTGTACTGTTTGAAGTGTTTGAACACTAACATTAACACGTAAATCTCCATTCCCTGGCTAGGATGTCCTCATGAATTTTAAAGTAATTGTCATTTTTATTCTTACCCTATAGTTCTACAGAAGACATGCTGCTAGGTGCATCTTCTGCAATCCTCCTCTTTATTTTCTCTGTGTCTACCTCTTCATCCTCCATCATTATGCTGAAATAAACCTAATGTACCTTCAGTCAGGGTAGGCGCCAATTTTCATTTGATGGGAATGAAAAACATGAGATAGAAGTACATTCAGTTTAATAGGTGGTACTATTGTGTGTTGGGATAAATTCTGTGAGTCGGGAAACTTGAGTCGGGAAAATTAGCTGTGACTTTAGAAAACCTATTGAACCGAGACCTTGTTCTAAATAACATGCTTGTGGTCGACTTTTAAGGCATAACATTGGTCAAATAATGCTGCATAGACTGGTAGTAACTGTACTGTTTATATCAGTGCAAGCTCAGTAAAAATGGTGCTTATTGGCCTAATGGGGAGCTCGTAAGCACCCTTTTGAAACCTAAAATGGCAAATGGGACACCCTATATGCCCTATTGCGGCACTTGTGGCAGTATGTCAATCTCTTACAGCCTCATTCATGCCAAATTGAATGTCGTCTACCCTGACTAAACCCCATAATCCTATTTTCCAGAACACATTTGAAAGCCTCACAAAATACTAATTATGCAGATATTACATATATAAACAGAGATATGTTTAAGACGGAAACACTGAATGCTAATTAATTGGCCATAGTGAGATTTTGAGATTAGTGAGATTTTATCAGATAATCCCAAAATATAATCCATAATCTGACCGTTCATGTAGCTATGCAGTTACCGTAATATGAGTGTGTGCCTCCCTGTATGTGCTCCTGCAGCAGTCAAGTATGTTTGTAATGTGTTTTCTCCAATCTCCAGTTGGAGTGGTGCTGCAGAAACTGAAGTTTAGTCTTTTCGCTGGTGCTTTTCTTAGATTTGATGAGAGTACATTAGATGAAACATTTTTGTATGCATTTCTCGAGCCATAAGGATTTGTTGATTCAGCTCTTTTATAAATCGGGCATTAGTAAAGTTTCAGAATATCACATTTCTCAATGTCTGGCCAAAAAAAGAAAAGACAGTCAGATATTATAAACCCAGCCTATTATTTCCCAGACAGTGTGTCCTCTTTATCTGTCACAGCCTTGCCATATGTCCCACAGCTACCTCTTATCTCAAAACTGTATCTCACATTACGTTTAACCCATTCATGTTTCATTTTGAAGGTCACTAGAGTGCCTTTAAGAAAAAAAATTTAAGCAACAAGATATTTTTTAGGAGTAGGTTTATGAGGAACCATCTAATGATGGCAATGATACAACAGATGTTCTTAGAAGACTGCTGTTAACTACTGAACCCCTTTGTTTTTTGAAAAAGACAAAAATGAGACAAAGTCTGTATTCCTAAAGTTAAATGAAGTGCAAATTCAATCTATAGTGTATATTGTAATTTATTACAGAAGCCAAAATACAGTTTGAGGACATCTACGAGTGAAATCTGCTAATATAATCAGTCCAACCTTTCTTTATAAGCCATTTTAACTTGTTTGAATGTTTCCTGAGTTGAGTCTGATGATGTAGCTTTGCCCACTTATACATATCAGACAAACGGTGTACCGTCCCTTCAAGTGCCCCTTAACCTGTTTAGTCGTGGTATTCGTGCTTCTGATTTTGGTCACATGATCTCTGAAAAAACAGGGGGAATGACCTTAATTCAGGAGCCTTTCGTTTGAGCGCTCCCACTATGCTGAAATCTTACGTCAAACCCTACTGGTGGTTTGAAAATGGAAATTTCCCTAAATTTAGCAGAAGAATGTAAATGATACCAATTACACACAGTTTTATAGTAATTCTTAAACCAGTGACAGCGGTTTAAAAGGTCATGTGGTTGGTGGTTTTAGATTTAAAGATATTGTTTTCATGGGAGCAGCTCTCTGATTGGCCTTCCTGTTCATAATATTGGTCTCCATCACTCCCGTGTCATCACAACACCCTGTTTTAATGCCTAGCAATATATACAACACCTTGTCGCTTATTGTTGTCAATATTGTTTGCTAAATTATTATAAAGAGAATGCGTGTATATTTCTTTTTCATTTTCATTTGAAATCTCTTTCAAATGAAAAAAGATGACGACAGATGGACATTGAGAAACCTTTCTAAATGTTTTAACTTGAAATCAAATATACTGTAAATAAATACACAATTTGTACTCTTTCTATCCTCGTGTAGGAAATGTTGAATGTCTCTGCCAACTTGAGCTTGAATTCTGTACCTTTCCTCTCCTGAATTAAAAACATGAGAAGATTTTGTGTAAATAGAAACATTTTAAAAATAAAAGTGCTGAAAATTTCTTGTTAGACTTTCTTTCATCCTTTTTGATGTCTGCTTGCGAACTACAGTAGTTTATCAAAATAACATTGGCTGATAATTAATCAGCCTACTATAACTGTTCATATGTTATCTAAAATGTTATGAAAAAAGTAATTAGCATTGATTTCTTGTTTGTACAACAGACTAAGTACACCAGCTGTCGTTAAAATTATTCACACAATTATTTTTGTGATTAATTTTTTACTTTTCAATCTGCACTCGTCAAGCCATTTTATGGAGACTTGAACTGAGCACATTCTTTTAATTTAAGCGTAAATGTGTTTAAGTATATGCATCTGTTGTGGAGAAAATTACTCATCTCTTTATTCCCCTTTGGAATAAAGATGGTGGAAAAGTAAATGAAGCGGGTAGAAAGAGTGACGGAGTGGTGTATTAAATCTAGCTCTAGGATATGATGGTTCATGTCCAGCTGTGGACTGTGAGTCTCAGTCCAGCTGGATTCCTTCTTCCCACATAACACACACACACAACACTAGCTGATAAAGGGACCACGGAACGGAAACTCTCGATCATTTGTGTATCGTTGCATGTGTGTGTGGTGTCGGGTTCACTTGGGAAGAACATCTGTGATTTTCTTCAGGGTCATTTTCCTGCCAGCTAAGATTTTTTTTTTTTTTTTTCCTTTTTTGAAAATAAACTAGTTTACATTTGAATCTGAGCACAGAGAGAGAGAGACAGAGATACAGGATGTGACCAAACAGTTGCATCATTCAAAAAAAAAGAGATTTCCTGTCACAATGTGATGACACCGGCATTAACATTCATGGTGTGATTCAGCGCAAGAGGCTGAGAAGAAAAGGGAAAAAGAAACCGTAAGGGAAAAGCTATGGCTCTGAATGTCATATGAGGGTTTTTGCTTTCAAGCTGTGATGCACAGCAATAATACATTCCATTTCATTCTCCGCTGAGCATAAACATACACACACAGTTTGTAACCAGTGCTGTCTTTCCCATACAAATGGGCAGGACGAACTTCAGTACAACAATCTAGTAAGTTCAGTGATTGTGTTTGTGTTCATTTCTACATTTTGGAATTAATGAGTTTTATTTTTAAATGCTATTGCTATTTATTAAATATCATCCATTTTTCAGCATCACTATTACTTTAATAGGTTTTGTAGAATTAAAACAATGAATTGTATTTAAATTTTCATTTTATTGAAATTAAATATCACACATAAAACATAAAAATACATAATTTCTGCATTTCTCAGAAAATGCATTAACTGTATTCAGCCTTGTTATACTGACATTATGTGACATTTTCTTCTTTAAAAATAATTATTTCATAATCAAAATAACTGTTGGAGTTTTATTATCATCTAAGTGGGGACTATGTTGTTACCGCAAATATAATTTTGCATTTAAATTAATTTTAAAATTATAATTATTAAATAATTAAAATAATAACTTGGTCTTTCTGGCAATTTTAAGGAATATATTGGCCTTACCAAGCTAAATTCAACTCTGCTATTGGAATTATCACAGTTATCAATTTTTTATATATTTTTCCTAGGTATATTTTTATTTATTTTTATGTGGTGTGGACGGTGCAATGATATCTGGTAGCTAAGGCCGTCATTAGACATTTTTCACTGATCTTAAACCCTGACCTATTTTAAATGCAACAAGAACGCACAAAACTCAAGACAATTCTATTTCCCAGACAAACCCCTTCAATAGCACAGTCAAGCTCTTCACTGGCTCTGATGCTGAGTCAGATGTCCTGTAAGCTCATCCTGATTAGATGGAAATCAGTAGCTTGCAGTGAGGTGGCCACTGAAGCTTATGTAGGTCGAGGAAGAAGAGGGTGATACTGCTTATCTTGTAAATCCCTGCCGAAGCCCTGGTAAAAAAGCACTGGAATTTTCTCTCTCACATAGCATAGATAGTTCAGGTAGATATAACACATGCTCCCAGCTTTAGGATAATGCATCATAGTCTAATTTGTCCTGCCAGTTACATAACAAACAAAATATATTTCTATCATGACAACTCTTCAAAGATTTTAGCATGGTAATGGATATGACAATGTTAATGTATTTGGTCTTGGCAGAATAGATCTGCTATGCTGCTACTGTTGCTGTTGTAGATTATTGCTGCTTGCTTGCTACTGCCAATACATACGCCGATATGTTGCTGTATAAGACCTACTGCTGCTTCACAAATAGCATATATAATAACCCATAGCAGATCTATACAGGTGGAGCTGGGGAGGTGGAGGGTTTCAGAGGAACTCTGAAAGCACTCTGTGAACTTCTCTAGTCTAGAGAATGCTAACCAACCACTTAAATGTAAAGCAGTAAACTCAGTGGCTGCGTATGCAACATGAACCAATCAGCTTGTGCCAAGTTGTTTAACGCTGTGAATATCATCAGTTTGCGTTAACGACCTATCATTCTGTGCCATCTCGAGTTTCATGACAGAACTTGGCATTTACACTTTAACATAAAACAATTTAACATAAAAGATCTCTACTATAATGTTTTGCGCGATTTCTTTGGCAAAGCATCATTTGAACTAAAATTGAAATTGTACTTCTTATAAAACTTCAAATTGTAACTGTGATAAAATTACATTTAAGTTTAACGTGCATTTGGGAATGCAACATCCACCAGTTTATTTTTCCATTTACATAATTTCCAACATTTGATTACAGCCTTTCACTTGATTTGTAATGAGAAGCATTTGTAAACCTGTTGCCACAGAAACTTAAAGATCTCCCTGCAAAAATAAAAGCTCTTGGAATACAGTATTCAATTTTACTGCTGAAAAGTAAAATGATTATTAACCTAACCTAACCTATCATTAAAGGGATATTACTAATAACAATTACTATAAATATTATTATTATTAATTATTGTTTATTTAAAAAAAAAAAAACCTTATTAAAAATACCAGTGTGAATGTGATATGGACTGAGACACTATCACAACTAAAACGGCGTTTGAGTCCACTATACAAAGACCTTTTACTATTTTCAGTCTGGTCACTGAAAAGGGGTTGGAGCTCTTAATTTTGCTCCCAAAGTGCCCAGATTGATGCATTTAACTTTAAAATGTATAACTTTCAGGAAACACTAAATTCATCCTTTATTTCCTTTCCTAACTCTCAAATGGTTGGGAAAGTGGCTAGAATTCATTCATTTTGAAAGCGTCCTCAGTACTTTCCACCATTGTTCAAGCTGTCAAGTCTGATTTTGTCAGACTGGGACTTAAACTAAAAGCCACAGGCTATTAATTGTTTCTCTCTTTGCAAATAAATTAACAATTTATGTGCCCTTGAACATAAGGAAAAGGAACGGTGAATCAGAAACAACTGGGATGGTGGAAAGAGGCCTATAAAATGAGTCAGTCTTAGAGAAACGAACAAATGTGCAAAATATCTGTCGATTCCACTTAATAATCATAGATTTAAGGCAGCAGTACTTGAAATCCCAGAGTGCCGTGCCTGTAAAACCCCCATAAGACCAAACCTAATTCTCAAGCTTAGCTGCTATAGAGCTGTCGGTACTTTGACCGCTAGGCAGAGATCCCACAAGACCGAAACCCCACCCAAATCAATCACACTCTGCACTAATGCAGAGGTCATTCTGGAGAAACGAGAGCGTCCCTGTTGACTGCAGCAAACTTACTGAAAAGAGCAGTTTCTTCTCGAACAGTTTCTTCTGCAGTCTGTTTTGCATCTGAAGTCTACATATGTTCGCAAGTAAACAATTAGAATGAATTAGCAAATAAATAACGTCAGGGATCAAATGAAGCCAGTATGTTTTGTGTGCATGAAACAGTTCCATTCGGCTGTAATTACTCTGCCAGATCACATCAGTCAGCCGTCACACTGATGGAAGGCGGATAAAATACAAACACAGGATGCAGGCAAACAGTCGCCGCAGATTATGAGCCAACCTGAGCTGGAAATATCGCTCTCCGTTCCCCGCCGCTCTGAGGGAAAGTGCACTGAGATAGTTGTGAGGTGTGTTTTGGCCACAGCGCTCTATTTGAAGGAAGGGTGTGTGTTTCCTAAGAGTGAAAGTGGGGGAAAAACAAGCAGGTTGAGTAGACGTACTGATGAGAGCACTAAAACAAACCTGCTCTCAGTAAACACTAGCTTGATAACCACACAACAACATAGAAACTAAAAAAAACTTTTCAGTTTTGTTAGGTGAAAGTCCAGAGGAACATTTTATGGCATAAAGGATGTTTTTTCATAGCTCAGATGATTTAATGGTCACACAGTCTCATGGCGATTCTTAACTATTTAAGGTGAACCGGGGGGTTGTTCACCTTAATTATTTTAATCTTATTTGTACAGTTTTTTTTTTAATTAAAAAAAAAAAACTTGCTTACGCCCCACTGACAGTTGTTTACTTTTTTCTAAAATTCATGTTTAATGAATCACGCTGTACAAATTTAAATCACCACCTTGTAAAACACTTGCCTTTTTTTTAAGTTTGAAAGGTTTATTATCATTAACTAAAACTCTTATTTTTATTTTTTTTTGTTAATAAGGTTAAAATAAATATCAGATGGAAAAACTAATTAAACAACAAAAAACTAATTAAACAAATGAAAAATGTTGCTTTGGAACAAGATTTGCTCTGAAATAAGTTCAAGTTGGAGCATTAAAATTACTTGAAATAAACTAAAACTGAACTTAAACCGAAATAGAAAATAAATGAAACAAAGAGAAATATAAATATATATAAATAAAAACCTGAGCACTTTTTGAGACATTCTTGAGATCTTTCTTGTTCTTCTGCATCTCTATAGGAGACTATCTCGATAGTGTTTTTTTCTTTTTTTCAGGAGACTAATCTGAAAGGCAAAAGTTTCCATTTGCCCTCCATATAATGTCATTACTCTCTAAGAGAAACAATTTATTTATTTAAAAAGATCTCATTTGTGATTTGTCTTTCCTGCGGGTGTCCATCCTGTCACTAGTTAGGACTTCATTTGTAACAAAGCGTAATAAAAAGAAATTGAAAATCAGGTCAGATGAGTTAAAAGATAAGACAGAGGAAAGACAAAACAGCATAAACGGATATGGAGAGTTTTATGAAATCCGGAGAGTCCCAGACAGGAAAACAACTCATTCTCCACCACAAGACCAGAATGATGGTAATTAACGTCATCCCATAATTAGATCTTCCATTGTGTGATTACAGTTTAGCAGCTACATGACCAATCCCTGCTCAGACTACACAAGTGAACTCCAGAGGTGAGGGTACAACCATAAACCATATGTTAACATCATCACTTTTAGGGATTAAACTAGTTTGAACTCGACTCAACCTCTGCTGCGTGTTCGAGCCTCTCTCTCTCTCTCTCTCTCTCTCTGTTTCTTGCCAAAATGCCATCATGCTGTGCCAGGAAATCTGGGTCAATGGCAAAAGTGGCAGAAGGAAAAAACAAGAACTAGAGAAAGACAGATCCTTGTCTCTCTCTAGGGGGACTTTGAGGCTCTTAGGATAGTAGAGGAAATCTACATTTTTTTCATGCAATTATCACATGAAGCAACACATTGTTATGTGTCTCCCACTCTCACACTGATTGCAAGAAATGGCATTTGATTGCATTTGTTCTGTGTAATACATACTCAACACAGCCAGAGTAATCTTGTATGTGTATAAATGAAGTATACTGTTATATGCCAAAATAATATTAGATATTGATTATTAATCTGGAATTCAAAATAATAAATACTGTTTTACAAGCACAAATACTTTCCAGTATACACAACATAAACAGTAGGAATTCTACTCTGTTATTTCATGTTTTAAACAGTAGTACGCTACATTGCTGTCACATGACTTTATCATGTTATAAGTGAGCATTAAGAAGGCATCCAGTGTCTTGAAAAAAAAAAAAAAAAGCTTAAAAATTGGTTTACATAATGCATGTTTGTGTAAAAGTCTCAAGAATCATACACCCAAAAATGAAAATATGCTGAAAATGAAGTGCGTCCCAAATTTTGTACTTTTGCACTATTCGGTGTCATTTTTAGTATAAATGGTGTGAATAGTGTGTTCATACTGAAAATTAAAAAAAGAAAAAACGCTTGTTACTTGTGGAATATTGTGATGTTTTTATCAGCTGTTTGGACTCTCATTCTGACGGCACCCATTCACTGCAGAGGATCCATTGGGAGAGAAAATTATGTAATGCTAAATTTCTCCAAATCTTTTGGAGAATTAATTGTCTGCAAATTTACATTTTTGGGTCAACTATTCTTTAAGTTCAGAAATATATCAGGGTGTATATATCACACTGGAATGAAAGGTCAAGTGCATTGCATTGTGTGATGTAGTTTTGCTATTATGGTAAATGGATATTCAAGGCATAATTTCTTTATTATATAGCCTACTGTAGAAATAGTATGCATACTATGTTAGTGCGCTATGTTAGTATCCCTGGTTCTGGTACTCGCTCTGGATCATGTTGAGCTGTACATTAGATCTTCATGAATAATGTATTTAGCCGACACCACCTGTGTTCCGTACACATTATATAATAGTGAAACAGAGCACTGCTAAACATTTGATAAGCTGTGTCAGAATGAAAAGAATGTTTGGACATTGTACAAATATATGAATTATATGCATCTCTCTCATTTTATGAAACGCACATCCTCTTTAAAAAATAAAATCTTGCTGACCATAACTTTTGAACAGTAATGCATGTACATATTCCACAATTTCTTAGTAGGGTGGGTTCCTCTGACTCAGACTACAGTCTGTAGAAAGAGCTGCCAGGTGTTCCTTATAATTAATTCATCACAGGTTTGCTGTGGACATATTTAGACTGAAACTCAATAGAGAGACACAAAAGGGGATGGTCATGATGATAATAATGACAGCGTTTTAATGACTTCTAATGTGTTTTCAGATGCTACTCCTCTCTTTCTCTGTGTGAGCATGAGCTGATACAATATGTTATCGATAAATACATAATTCAAGTAATGCAGGCATTTAAAGATCTAGGCTGCACATGGATTAGACATTCCTTGTCATGGTCACATGCTTACTAATACAGACACACAAAGCTGCAAAATGCAAATGCAGAATTAGCTAACCTCCCTGTGCATGCAATTAAACTAAAGGTGAAAGGAATATTTTTTTGGGATTGTTTTAATTGCAGTGCAGTGCATTAAACACACACACACACACGCACACTTTCTCTCTTTCATAGACACACTCAACTGTTATTATCCCCAATCCACACTGTCCTTTCATTCGAATGAGGGTCATTTGCTGTATGATTTACAGCTACAAAAAGGCCACTCAGTCAAAAAAGACTAAATAAGAGAAGAGTGAAATATGACACATATGAAGAGTGCAGGAAAAGAAAGTGAGAAGAGTGAAATGGGAAGCTGATTTTCCTGCTAAAGTGTCTTTTCTGAGGGTTGAATGCATCAGTAGTGAACAGCAGCATGTCGCTGTATGTGATGCTGTAGCTTTTCCTTTTCTTAGTTTGAAGAGCTTTATAAGTGTGAAGTCATTATCAAACCAGATAGGCATGAAGGATATGTGCTGTATTTTCAAATTACATGTGTTACTAACCTAACATACAAATATTTACTTCATTGCATGACACCAAAGACCTTTGAAAGATCTGAAATGAAGCTAAATTCACATTGCAATCCTGCTTTTGAACATCTAAATAGCAGTTCTGGCCCTGAGCTTTGGATTCAGATGTTGAATATCCCTGTCTTACAAGATGAGATAAAGAGGAGGGGGAGGTGAAGGTGACAGTGGGGGCTACGTCTCGTCGAAAAGATAAAGGAAATGTTTCATCTCCCCTCCTCTATAGCCCCACGTTTGCTTCACCCACCCTTGACCCCAAAGTCATCTCTTTTTCTGTCCATTCAGAATGTCATGAAAGCACCCGGCATGAAACTGCTTGTGTGATAAATCCATATCTCTGTCAACTCTATGTTGTGGTCTGCTGAACCATATCAGTTTGACCAGTCATTCTTCTACACCTACATAAATCATAACCTTAATCAGCTTTGCACAAACTAGGCACATCACCTGGATTTCTGTTAAATTACTAAAAACAACATTCTCTTCTATAATTAAAACAGTACATTTGTTTGCATTTATAAAAACAAACTATAAACAAACAAATAAATAAATATTAAATTAGTATTTATAATATTATTTATTAAAATATATTTGTTAAATAATAAAATATGCCTACATTTAATTTATAACAGAGTTGCATGTCAAGAGTTGAGTATAGCAATACAAACTGAAACTATGATGTGATTGTTTGTCCAAATAGAAGCTTCTAAATTAAAAATGGAGGGGGCCGAGAACTGAGCCCTGGGGGACACCCTATAAACACAGTAACCCTGTTAACAGTGGTCATTCAGAACAGGTCACAAACACAGTCACTCCTTGCTGAGCATTACATTTGTTAAGACATAAATAATAAAAAAACAATGTTCTTTAGGTTTTGGCCTTTTATTGTACATGGTTTTAGTCTTTTTTCTAGCATTGCTAATTGAATTTTCATAAATCTTGCAAAAGGTAAATGCTTTCATTGACATTTAGCTTTTAAACATTTAGTTTAAAAGCAGTCTACATCAAAAAGTGTAAATTCTTTCTTCATCTGAATCCGTTTGTTTTTTATATAAATCATTCAGGCTCACTGAGTTTATAAGGTTGCCATAAATACTATGGATATGCAAGATGTTTGTGGGCCAACAAAGTAATTTTTTTTGTCACAGTACTAGAGACATAAGCCAAAACAACAAAAAAATATTGGTTAATCTTACCCTCAAAACTTTTTATGGCAATAACAATTCAAAAAGAAGAATCAAGTGGATGTATCTGGGGTAAGACAAGAGGACTTTAAATTATATCCTTTCTCCTTCAAACATCAAATAGAATGTCACAGGACAGAAATGCACTATGAAAAAAATATTTATAAAAATGAAGGCTTTTGTGTTTTTTCTGTACAGTAGATCTTTCAAACTCAAAGCAGTTTTTTATAAGGACTTCCCACCATTTGAATTCAGCAATTTCACATTTCCATTTCAATTTACAATTACATTTTTCAACACATGCCAGCACCAGACAAAACAAACAAATGAAAACCTGATATCAACATTTACCAGGCCTGCAGTCATCTACTATGATTAATCACCCCTCTTCATTAGAGAAATCTCATTTGTCAATGTCACATCAATACAGTATTTGTCTCTGAACAGGACAACATACAACACTCTGCCCTGACCTCGAGCAATGCTAAAGCCTGGGGCTGATAACAGAGAGAAACACAGAAAGATAGCAGAAGCGATAGCTACAGCTAAAGTAGGACAATCTCAACCTCTGCAGAGGAGACAGGAGATTCTCCCATCCATCACACACACTCCTCACAGCTCATTACTGGGGAATACCCACTAACTAAAGCTTTCATATACACCCAGTGTGTGTTCCCTGTAGCACTGTGTTTTTCAAAACATGCAAATGTTCATCAGTGCATTAATGTTTCGCAGGTGTTACTGTGTTACATTAGAATTGAATCCAAGGAGAAAAGAGGAAGTAAAAGTCCCTTCTGACACAAATACCATCCATAAGAAGAAATGCTTTGCAGAAATGTATCTCTCACTTTCAAATCTCTGTATTTTAAACACTTGTCATTTCAGTCTTCTCACTGTAACAGCAATCTTTTCACGGTTTCTCTTTCTCTGACATTTTCTCCACCCTTCATCGTCTTGCACCTTCAGTGTCATAGACAGAAAGCCACAGAGAGCACCTTTAGTCCAACACTTCAAAAGAAAAGGACTTATTTTTACATTTTTCTAAAGAAAACCACAGTGTCACAACCACTGCAATGCCAGGGTACACTGTAAAACATAAATCAGTGAAATTTATGGTAAATAAACAGCACCTGTGGTTTCAGAACTTTAGGTTTAGCAACAATTCAGGTTTAACAGTACTGAACGTAAGTGTTTAGTTAAAAAAAAAAAAAGATGGTCACACTTTATATTAGGTGGCCTTAACTACTATGTACTTGCACCAAAAAATAAGTACAATGTACTTATTGTGTTCATATTGTATTTCAAAACACTTTTGCTGCTATTGAGGTGGGATACGGGTAAGGTTAGAGACAGGTTTGGTGGTATGGGTAGGTTTAAGGTGTAAGGGATGGGTCAACAGTGTAATTATAAATGTAATTACAGAAATTAATTACAGATGTAATTACATATAGGTATTTTTAAAAATATAAGTACAATGTAAAAACATCTATGTACACAATAAGTGCATTGTATCAAATGTTTAATTTAAATGTAAGTACATTGTAGTTAAGGTCACCTAATATAAAGTGGAACCCAGTATTTTAATGCAAAATTACTTCTAATTTCCTGTTAGATCTATTACAGTTTTTCACATATGTGACCCTGGACCACAAAACCAGTCATAAGTGTCAATTTTTCAAAATTGAGATTTATACATCACCTGAAAGCTGAATAAATAAGCTTTCCATTGATGTATGGTTTGTTAGGATCGGACAATATTTGGGTGCAAAAAAAATCAAAATATTGAGAAAATCGCCTTTAAAGTTGTCCAAATTAAGTTATTAGCAATGCATATTACTAATCAAAAATTAAGTTTTGATATATTTACGGTAGGAAATTTACAAAATATCTTCATGGAACATGATCTTTACTTAATATCCTAATGATTTTTGGCATAAAAGAAAAATGGATAATTTTGACCCAAACAATGTATTTTTGGCTATTGCTACAAATATGCCCCAGCGACTTAAGACTGCTTTTGTGGTCCAGGGTCACATATAGTTAGGTCTCTATTAACCATTGGAATCTTACATCAAACATTATGTTTGTTTCTTTTTTCAAGTTCAAGTTTAAACTCTTTACAACTTTCAACTTTAGAAGTTTGCTCATATAACTAACCCTTAGCATAAACCACTTATCAACCTCATTTGCCTTTACAGATAATGTGATGATAATTTACTTTGATTCTACATTAATTAATTTGTAATGCCTTTTAAGTTTATTGTTTATGTTTGCACACATGAGAACAGGTTAGGGAGAGGGAGTCAGCTGATGTTTCAGCTGTCCGTGCTAAAGCAGAATTCACAGTGTCAACACTTTTGGATCACAAGCTTCTCACTTACAGCAGGAATTGAGTCTGTGTTTGTGTGTGTGCGTGTTGTGTGAAAACCGAGCGGGAGGCGCTTTCATCTGCAGTGGTTTCATTCACACGGTGTTAATTAGTATGTGAAAAAAATCCATGTGGAAATGTGCCTATAAGAAACTAATTTTAGAGCAAAGAAACCATGTCCTTTCTCACGTTCTGTATGCATACAAAACAGAAGTCTTGTGAGAAAAGCTTTTTCTCACATACATTTGTAACTGGAAAATATTTTGGAGTAATAATAATCCATAATTGAAAAATAAGTTAAGTGTCTTATCTTGAGCTCTTCAGCTAAATAATAATAATCACACACACACACACACACACACACACACACACATATATATATATATATATATATATATATATATATATATATTTTTTTTTTTTTTACTTTTATTTTTATGATTCATAACTACTGACCTGCCCCAGACACTATTGCTTCTCATTCTCACATCTTTTGTTCAAGAAAACCCAACAGCAGCCACTTCACAGTTCAATACTGCCGCCCATGGATTGCTTTCTCTGGAACTGAACATAAGCCCTACTCTCTCTCTCTCTCTCTCGCTCTCTTTCTTTGTGCACCCCTCATCTATTTCCCTCCTGTGCCCTGTCCTTGTTTCCATGGAAACAGTTGTCAACGTGGAGGGAGCAACGTGGCAGGATACAGCAGCAGATATTTCCCAGCATGCACTGGCGCTAATGGAGGAGAATTCCATGAGGGGATTCGTCGGTGCGAGGCTGTTCATTGGTGGTGGTAACGATATGATAAATAGCTGCATCACCTTAACAAACGCCGTTAGTGAGCCAGGTCACCTTCCACACGACGTCCTTAAAATCACCTACACTGCTTTTAACAGTATATTAAAAAAACTCTATCCATAAATGCAAAATGCAATTGCACAGCACTTGTGATTTAAAATGCATTTATTTATTCCATTATTTGTTGTTACTCAAACATTCAGCGATTTTAATTATGAGTGCATCTCAGTAATTAATTACATCTGCAGTGCAGTAAACAGAAAAGAACACAACTGAATAATGCACTGCAGAACTGAAACGCAAAGTTATTCTTCATTGTTTCTCATGATAAAGGAAACAATGACTGCTCTTTATTATGTGCTTGGATTTTGTATTTTTATTTAAAATATTCAAATTAAGATTAAATAAACAATTCAAATGTAAAATCATGTCTTCACATCAGTGCCTTGGCTTAATACTGTGCGTTTGCTGATTTGTGAATATATTTATTTAAAATCATTACAAAATGTATTCCTTATCATTTCTAAGGAGCAAAGTTAAATGAAAGAAATTTAGTATTAAAACGCATTATTCAAAAGTTTGGGGTCAGTAAGATTTTTCTTTAAAGAAATTAATACTTTTATTGATCGAGAATGCTTTTGTAGTAAAATACTGTTAAAAGTTCAGTTTTGCATCACAGAAATAAATAATATTTTAAAATAAAAGAAAACTATTGTAATAATATTTCACAATATTACTGTTTTGCTGTATTTTTAATCAAATAAATGCAGCTTTTATTTGAGAGCCTTTTTTCAAAAACCTTAACAAACCCAATCCTATAGGAACAAATGATTACAAAAAATAAAAATGTGATCATTATGTTTACACAAAGTCAAGTACCTGTAAGGGGTTCGTTTCATAAGCCGTACAATAATTGTAGGTAACAGAGAAAATATCAATTACTATCAAGCATGAACAGTCCTTACATACACTCCATTCAGACACTATTGCTATAAAATCCACATACGCATTAAAAAAAAAAGTGACATGTATCTCTAGGCTCTATCATGACTGATTAGAAATTATTGAGTGATGATCAGGTTTAAGCTCTGATGATTTCATCCTGAGACTATCAATGATGGTTCAGACAAGAGAACATAACACCTGAGGAGATTTGATATTCAACAATCACTTCAATTACACATCAAAGATGAGGTGGAGCTGCAAGGACTCTTTCACTGTTAGAAATGTAGGAGGTGTGTGGGCTGCTCTCTTGTTTTTATGCTGAATAAGAGAGCAGTGAAGTCTCCTTAAGAGTCTTGGTAATCCGGCACTTTTATATATCAAATGATGGCCCCCACATGCTCGGCTCTGAAAGCCTTTTTAGCTCAAAGAAACGGAAACGGGAAAAGGTGACGGGTGAATAAGGCAGGCTGAAGAAGAAAGAGAATCTGAGAGTGTGCATGGGAGGGAAAGAGAGCTTGAAGACAGGTGAGAAAAAAAATGATAAATGAGCCTCTCATATGAAAGTCATTATTTCTGTGTGATTTCATTCTCTGTATCAGAGATACTAATGTTGAACACCATCAGTTTAACCAACTACAAACGGGCTGCAGGGATAAAATCAACATCATACATCAGCTCCAAACTCAAAATAAAAAAATTGAGGTAAAACATAAGTAAAATTTTAAGTCTGGTTTACAATTTATTTTGTGAATATATCAAAAGGCAGAAATTACATACTATTTGAATAAACAGCATTTCATTTAGATGTTAACAAACCTAGAAATATTATAACTGAGCAGTCAGAGAGGGTTGTAATGCTTTACAATATACTTCTACTTGACCAATAAAAATTACATAATGTTTAAAAGTAAATTTGATCAACATAATATATTTCATAAAATTTAAAATGTAATTTATTTTTTTCTATTATACTATCTACTCCAGGGTTGCGAAGTCTGCGGTTTTACCACAGAATTGGGCTACTTTTATACTGTTGCGTGGGTTGTTTTTTAGTCTCTCCCCAATCCCCCCAGAACACTATTTCCACAGAGGGAGATGCGATTGGGCTAGATTGGAATAGCAGTTGGGCTGATTTTGATTGCAGACCTGGCAACCCTGGTCTACTCCAGTTGTGGCATTGTATCTCACATTAATTTACACAGTTAAGGGATAAGATTTTTTTTACATTTTTTTTAAAGAAAGTTATACTTTTCAGCAAGTATATATTAAATTGATCAAAAATAACAACAAAGACAACATTTATAAAGTTACAAAATCTTTCTCTTTCATATAAATGTTGTTCTTTTGAACTTTCTATTCATCAAACAATCCTGAAAACAAAAGCATCATGGTTTCCACAAAAAATGACTGGAGTAACAATGCTGGAAATTCAGCTTTGCATCACAGGAATAAATTTCATTTAAAAATAAATTTCAAAATAAAAAGTTATTTTTTAAATTGTAAAATTGATAAAAAATATTTTATCCAAAAAAAAAAAAAAAAAACAACAACATGCATTACAACACTCCCTAGTCTGTCTTTTCTCTTAGGAGTCACCATCACTGTGTGTGTGTGTGTGTGTGTGTGTGTGTGTTTTGTTTGTGTAGTACTTGCAATGAAGTTAAATAAGATGGTACACATTTTTTTGCAGTGCATATTTTAGTCAGAACAGGAAGTAAAAATGTCAAGTGCTCCTCAGGTCCCTCCCACAGTGTCCTCACCACCAGCTGGGCTGTGCTGTGCTAATGCACTGCTGAAACACAAACACAAACACACACACACACACATCTGGTTTTCTATCCTTGTGGGGACTCTCCATAGGCGTAATGGTTTTTCTACTGTACAGACCATATATTCTATTGTCCTACACCTAAACCTACCCCTTACAGGAAACTGTCTGCATTTTTAGATTTTCAAAAAACTTAATTCTGTGTGATTTATTAGCTTGTTTACCCGTGGGGACCTCAATTTAGGTCCCCACCATGACACGAGTCCCCATGAGTCTGTGTGTATTCAGGTTTAAGTCCCCACCTGAATAGAAAAACAGGTACACACACACACACACACACACACACCTTTCCTTCACATCCACTCAGCAAGCAGTGAAAATAAAAAGCTAAAATAAACCCGGCTGCTCTCAGAGTGTCTCCTTGTCCTCCTGTCATCTGCATTCACTGAAGAGGCACGACCCCCCCTGACCTCACTACACCAGTGATGCTCTCAGATCAGAGCTCTGATTGGAGGACAGGACACTCTCTGTGTGTGTGTGTGTGTGTGTGTGGCTGCTGGCCTGTCTGACAGTAACTGACCTTTTGATTGCGTGACTGCCCACTGGACCCAGTGACTGGACATGAGACATGCACTTGAGCATTTAACATCAGCACATCCTTATCTCTGAAATATGTGTGTGTGTGTGTGTGGGACAAAGTGTAGAATATGGATGGTGGATAAGAGAGAAAGAGCATTGATTCTCTGTTCTTAAGTCACAGTCACTGTTCCACCAAACCACAATTTAATTGGACACTATAAAATGTCACATAGATTTATACGATCAATGACTTCTAATTTAAATATCAGCATCGTCACAAATCCTACATTACTAAAAGGACATGTATATCATATTAATTACTTTAGCAGGATCAATAGACAGTGAACACAAATGGGTTTCAATGTCACTATGACCTTGAGCACTAAGTGTGATTATACGCACTTTGAAAGTCAATGATTTCAGTTGAAATAATACAACAATTTATCTTTTAAAATATCATGTAAATGAATCCTTTTGCAATTTTCAAATGTAGCCTTTCAGATCTTGTACAACCATCCAAAACCTAACAAACAACAAACAAAACAGAACCATGGGAGCTGGACTGACGTCTCTCAGCTGGGACTGTTCTCTTTTATTTCATCTGCCTGGGTTTCTCTGAAGTCTTGGACAGCGCTGCACTAGTTTTTGTTGGCAAACATTCAGTAGGGAATTTCTATGCAATAAAGACAGATGGTACCTCAATATTTCTCTCGCTCGCTTTCTATTTCTTTTAATAAATCTCTCTAATTAGATGAAATCAGCTTATTGCATCGGTCAAGGTCAAGATTTTATTAGTGGCATTTTCCAAAGAAAAGCTTCATTATTGCCATTAATTATTCTAAACATTTAGCTCGAAGCATTAAACTTGTAACCCATCACACACACCATTTTATCTACAGACATGAATGATACCTCAAATCATGCGGCTGGCTGAGATCGGTTTTATGAGGTTTTTTTCTAAAAATATGATTATGAAATAATGAATTATGAAACCATATGTGGGTTGGCTCGGCTGCAGCCATTACTAAAAGTAGCATGAAATCAAACATATAATTCTGTTCAAAGTTGGAAATTTTTAATGCTTAAAATCTTAAAATTAAGTTGTGGGAAGTTGTGGCCTAATGGTCAGAGAGTCAGACTTGTAACTTAAAGGTTGTGAGTTCAAGTCTCAGATCCGGCAGGGATTGTAGGTGGGGGGAGTGAATGTACAGCTAAGTAAAAGTAATAAATTCCTTCGAAAATAAACTTTAATGCACTCTATTTATAAGAGAAATATAAAAGCTCACATTCTGTATGCTGATAATGTACTGTAAAAGACAGAGTCCATTTATATGGCAAAAATTGAGCTAGATCAAATCAAGCTCTCTCTATAATACTGTAATCCTGAAAGATTGTGCAGGTATAAAGCCTCTTCCCCTCATTTCACCTCCTGCTTTAAACAACAGCATGCTGTACAGGATTACCAGATAGAATCAATACCAGGCTTTTCATCACTGTTCGGAAAGGCAGCTAATAGATAGTAAATTTCACCCTTTCCTGGCCATTTATCCCACACAGACATTAACAACGCCATCACTCAGTGGTCAATAGGAGCTATAAGACTGAGATATGTTACTGCTGGACTGCTCCTCACATCTATCTTCGTCCATGCGCATTCATCTGGAAGATCGGACAAAGTGCAGAAAACACTGTTCAATACAGGCTTGTACCTCAGAGACAGACCTAATGACTGGAACTTCAGAGGCGTTTCTGGGAAATCATGGTGTGCCCATTCAGCTGAGAGAGTGTCTTCACTACTGGGACTGATTAATTGATGCTATTTTGAGACCCCAAATGATACTTTATATGATTTATCATACAGTAAATCTCATCATAAAAGTCTCTTCACAAATTACACATTTATGCATTCATTCTTGATTGATGCTTATGGCCCGTGAAATAGACCTTTATATATTTTCATGAGAACAATTGAGTGGTACCTGCTATTGTTCATACAGCAGTGGTATGCAAATTTATATAGGTTGCATTTTAAATACTCATTATTATATATGAGCAATATCACATGAGTAGCAGAGCAATACCATTAGGTTTTACCCATTTGTCAGCCAGACGTTTTTAAAATAAATTTATTTAAAATATTAAATAACACTTTACTTGCATTTAACATGTCTATAGACCTTTTTACTGAATAACCGATGAGCGGAACCATGATGGATTCTAACTTCCGTTTGGGTGCTCTCGTGTTCCGGTCTCCATAGAAATCCATTAAAACGGGGTAAAAAAAAGTTAGACTGAATTGAAACTTTTTCAATATAACTACATATAAAAATGTGCGGAGGAATGCTGTGCTGTTGTTGGCTGCCACAGTAACGGCAGTAAGCTAAGGATTTCCTTTAAAGTACTTGTTTTGCGTATCAGAAAATCTGTCTTGTCAGGCACTGTATACATGGCTTGCAGCGCTTAAGTTAAAATACTGAGTGTGAAATAATAATATATGTTAAAATAATGTTTGCTCTTATCATTCTCAAGTCAAGTCAAGTCAAGTTGAGCTTTATTGTCATTCCGCTACATGCGGGGGCATACAGTGGAACGAAATGTCGTGCCTCACAGGACCACGGTGCTACATAAATACAGACATACAACAATGGAGTAAGACAATATAAACCTATACACAACTATCCTACTGATAGATTTTGACTATAAATATACTATTTATAAAAAGTACCTATACAAACTAAAAAATACAAACTATACAAACTATACGAATGCTTCAGATAAATACTGTACATGTGCAAGGAGAAACATTGAGTTCAAGCAGCTGGCTGGGGAACAGTGCAGGATGATTTGTAGTGCATGAGCATGTAAACATACATATATTACTGAGGATTCTGTGTACAAAATCCCATGAACTTCACCCCAATCGGGAGCTGTATGTGCACTCATCTGTTTTCAATGCAGTAGCCTCGCGTCACTTTATGTCATCTTCCCTCTCATTGAACTATGACTGGTCCTTTACTGCAAAAAGATGGTCATTGCGACACTGTAAAGTGATGAAACAATGGCGCCACATGATTTTTTTAAATGACTTTAATAGGTTTCACATTATATTATCGGCTCTGAAAATATGTAAATGTGACTAGAAACCGGAAATGTAAAGCACCGTTCTAATTGGGGGAGACTTCCGCGTTCAGAAAAAGGTCTATAAAATCACTTTTGTAAATTTCATTTGATGCAGACACCAAAATGGGACCCATATATATGAACGAGGTTGGCGCTACACCGGTTGTGCGTTTAACCGGTAGAGATTTGTCAACAGGAAGAGCATTTTTAAGCATCGCGGTTTAAAAACAAGTGATTTTATTTAAGCCATTGAAACACAATCAGCAGTGAAAGAGAACTCATTTTCCTTTATGCGCACGCTGTCTGTGAGAAACAGACAGCAGAGAGCGGAGTATTGAAGTTATTTTATTATTGACTATATTATTATATATTATTATTATTGGAGCTATTTTTGCTGCTTTATAAGCTTTGAACAGTTAAATACACACACCTATATGTGTCAAAATGCCTGTCTTTGCAAATGAAACAAAAACAGCTGAGAAAGAAAACTCATCTGTGACAATACAGTATATTGGATCCGGGCAGCTCTTAAAGTGACAGCAGTCTAATATTCCTGCTGTCCGTCATTCATGTTCATTCATCAAACAACAAAAGAGAGAAAAAAAATCTCTCACTGCTCTTGACTAAATCAATTTTGTAACTATAATAAGTAGAAATATTTAATTAACACAGTGAAGAATATGCAGTGTTTTTATACATTTGATTACTTTATACAATGTACTGTATGTAGCATTTCTTATATTTGTTCAACTATAGTTCTTTTTGTCCTATTGTTTGTAATTAGTTTCTTATTTTTATTTAATTTCTGACTGTTTACTTGTCTTCAGTGAGCTTGAGTTATTTTTATTTTTTTAATTTAGGCTGGTATTTTTTGTAATATTTACACTGGTGACAAGAATTATAAAATTTCTACGGTATCAAAAATTTTGATATAACAAAGACCTTATTTAAAGCAAAAATTAAATCATTACCATTAAATAAAATTACTCATATTGTGGTATAAAATTTCACCCACCTCTCTATATATGATATAATTATGATATAATTATTTTGATCAATAATGGCATTAACATGATCACTCAACTTTGAAAACTCTGAAAACTTTTACTGAATCTTTTAACAGTGAATTTCGCTGAACATTGCAATTCAATGAAAAACAAAATATTAATTTAAAAATGATAAATACATAATACAATATCCTATACGGTATGTGTATAACATCATGCGTAATTAATATTGAAAGAATGAAATATATTGTTAAAACAGTCGTTCAATAAAGTTAAATATAACTGTATAACCAGCCTGGTCTCATGTTTATACGTAGGTATTAATACGTAACATTTACAAGCACAGAACGTACATTTTTGTATGTTTTTATTGATGCTAAAACGTACAATTTAGACACATTTCAACGTTTAAAACGTACAAATTGATACGTATTTTTAGCTAAAAAAACCCCATAAAAATATTTACGTATCTATTATATCATTAAGATATTCCAGCCTGGTCTCATGTTTATACGTAGGTATTAATACATAACATTTACAAGCACAGAACGTACATTTTCGTATGTTTTTACGTTGGTATAACTAATAATGTAGCAGCAGTGGTTTTGTGAGAAGCACTTTGAAATTCACTGGTGAAACGCTCAGATTCTCACAGTGTCAAGCTGCTCTTTCACATTTCCCTCTGACACACAGAGCAGCTCCTCTGTTGAAACACATTGAGCAAATGAGCTTTGGATTGCCTCTGAAAGCCTTCTTTAGTGTGCCAGTGAAACATCTGAAATAAAAAATGAAAGGAGTAAGAGAACCGAAAACTGGAAAAAATACCTAAGAGACGAAAGAAGACTTTAATTACCCATCAAGACTCATACTGTAGTAGAGAGTTGTTCTCTTTAAATTATTATTTTAAATAAATAAAGGAGATAAATGAGCCTGAAGATAAAAAATAAATAAATAAAAAGTCAAATTCTACAAAAAATACAAATTTGTACTTAAACCAGAAAAATATGTTAAAAATCTTTCCTGATTTGACTCAAACTAGAATCTTAAAAACATGATTATCATCTGCCCTTCTACTCACAAGTGGCAGGTGTGTCAACACAGATTATAATATCCAACTGTCACAACAGTGTGTATAAATGAGTATTTGTAAATAATGTCTTCTGATTGGAAGCGGAAGTCAAATGCACAGTGATTTATGCACAAACGGTCTAAACTGACGAGCCGTGACATCTAGCAGAGCACAGCATGAAGAAACTCAAGGGAGGCATGGAAAGCGCCTGGACGGTACAGCCTGACAGGTGAAGGGCCGCGGATTAAAGCCAGGCTTCAGTTTCAATCAGAGCAGGTCAGACGCTAAAGCTTCACGATCAGGCCAGTTATAGCAGCAGACTGCTCTCTGATCAGCCAGAACACTATTAATTATTAAAAGGCCAGAGACACAGACTGATCTACATCCATCCCAGTATATACGTTCATATCCTTTAACCTTCAAGAGAAACAGAGAGATATATTACATCACATATTAACTGATAAATTACCACAGTCAAACTCTTCATGTGGTTTTGCATAAACAGGGAAATGTGCTTGTTCATACACACATCAAACAACCCATTAACTAAACTACAAAGCAAACATCAAAGCGGGACAGAGATGGTGGTTTTAGCAGTAATATGAGCTTTCATCAGCCCCATTCATTTAAATGCCAGTTACCAAAACCCAAAACAAGCAATTCTGAGGCTTTGTGATGGTGGTTTTATGCATGACTGATGCAGAAATCCTTAATGCATCAACACATCTGCTGTATGAGCAGCAAATACTCTCAGTATACATAAAAAGCCTTCAAGTCTTTTTCATTCCTACACTCCAGTACTTTTTGGTTTATTGTTCTAGTATAGATCTTGTATGTTTGTTTTGTTTTGCAAAAGTAACTTTAGTTAATAGTACCTTAAGGGTACATATTACTACTGTAATGTATAAATATGCAGATTTTAGGGGTAGATAAGGTACAAAGATATCCTTATATTGTCCCAGTGACTAGCTGTTGGACCCCTAAATTTGTTTGTTTTATCGTTTTGTTTGTTTTTGGTGTTGTGTGTTTTCTTTTGGTTTGGTAAAGCTCTGGAAGACTGTTTCCACCACTAAATTAAAAATTAAAAAGGTAATTGCTAATTTTTATCTCACAATTCTGACTTTTTTGTCGCAATTGCGAGTTTACATCAAGCAATTTTGACTTTTTATCTCAGAATTGTGATATAAATTCGCGCAGTTCTGATTTTTTCTCAGAATCGCAAGTTATAAACTTACAATTGCGAGAAAAAAGTGAGAATTGTGAGATGTAAACTCGCAATTCTAAGAAAATACCCGCCCTTTCAGAATTGAACTTTATAACTCGCAATTGTGAATTTTTATCTCACAATTCTGAGAAAAGAAGTCAGAATTGCAAGAAAAAAAAGTAAAAATTGTGAACTTGCAATTTAGTACTCACAATTTTTAAAAAAGTTTATATCTCGCAATTCTGAGCAAAAAAGTCAGAATTACGAGATTTCATTTTTCTCGCAATTGCGAGTTTACAAGTCAGAATTGTGAGATAAAAAAAGAGTTAAAAGAGATAAAACAATTACCTTGTTTTATTTTTTATTCAGTGTGCTTCCATTTAAAGCTTCTTACTTTAAAGCAATTTATTTTATATTTATATTTATAAAGTGCTATATAAACAAGCATGACTTTTTCAGCGCTAGTGCAACTAATTACTATGATCAGAAGCTTTCTTAATGGCTGTTTTCTCACCACTGTCATGTTTGTTGTGCATTTATTTGTTACTGAAATGAAAGTGCGCAACACATTTACATGCTGCAGCATGAATGGCATTGGTATGTTCACTGGGGAACAATTTACTGCTGCAAAGGTTTTTTTACATTTACCCCTAAGCATAGAACAATAAAGAACTTAAATGTGAGCATATCAGGCCCTTTAAGCTATTTTTTTTTGCACATCTTTTTGCAGAAAATAAAAGAAAAGTCTGCAGCTTTCATCTGGGTCTGCTTGATGGGCAATGCCATCCTAAATTTACAGGGCGATGTCTGTGTCTTTATTTGCTGTCTTTCAGATAACATTGTGTCCTGCCCTGTGTGTGCTGAGCACTGACCTCAACAGCCTCACCCCTGCCATAGACAACAGAGCTGCTGTGCTCAGTTATGTAACAGAGCGTGTGGCAAAATCATGTCTATTCATCAGCAGAAAGCATCAGTGTGTCCTTGATGCCCCTCAAAAATCACACACAGCTGCGCTCAGACGAAAACAAAACAAATGTGCTGCTGTGTTTTCATGTTCACTTGGGGAGGAGTTCAAATTGTGAATCTCTGCAAACAATACAAAAGCTACTAGTGGTTGGAATACACTCAAGAACTTACTTTAATGATGAACTGTTTCACATTTATAGCTGCTCCAGGTCTAAGGGACAGTTTGTGTGGATCCTACATTCCTAGAGAGATGGATGATCATGCTGTCGGCAACGGACACTGCGTTTACATATCTAGGCCAGATGCAAGCGAGGATTCCTTAAATGGAAGTATATAGAGGTAAACTTCTCCTCTACTATTGTGTAAAGAGAAAAAAAGGAAACCTCAGTGCCAGGCAGGGCTTGTGAGATGAATTAATCCACTGACTGTCTCTGCACCTGGCCAGTATCACCCAACAGAATTCAGAGGTGTTTACAGAGGCATCACACATGCTGCGACACAACAGGATTGAAGCCTACACTGTAAAAAATCCAATTACCAAAATGTTGGAAGGGCTAAAATATTTAAATTGAGCTAATTTTATTGCTTGGCCTTAGTTGAGAGGACATATTATATGATTATAACTGACAACTAAGGAAAATCCCAAATTCAGTATCTCAGAAAATTAGAATATTTACATTTGAGTTTCAATTAATGACCATCCCTACAGTATAAATTCCGGGTATCTCTTGTTCTTTGAAACCACAATAATGGAGAAGACTGCTGACTTGGCAATGATCCAGAAGACGAACATTGACGCCCTCCACAAAGAGGGTAAGTCACAGAAGGTCATCACTGAAAGGTGTGGCTGTTTACAGAGTGCTGTATCAAAGCATATTAAACGCAAAGTTGACTGGAAGGAAGAATTTGGGTAGGAAAAGGTGCACAAGCAACAGGGATGACTGCAAGCTTGAGAATACAGTCAAGCAAAGCTGATTCAAACACTTGTGAGAGCTTCACAAGGAGTGGACTGAAGCTGGAGTCAGTGCATCAAGAGTTACCACGCTCAGACGTCTCCAGGAAAAGGGCTACCAAGCCACTTCTGAACCAGAGACAATGTCAGAAGCGTCTTACCTGGGCTGTGGAGAAAAAGAACTGGACTGTTGCTCAGTGGTCCAAAGTCCTCTTTTCAGATGAAAGTAAATTTTGCATTTCATTTGGAAATCAAGGTCCCAGAGTCTGAAGGAAGAGTGGAGAGGCACAGAATCCATGTTGCTTGAAGTCCAGTGTGAAGTTTCCACAGTCTGTGATGATTTGGGCTGCCATGTCATCTGCTGGTGTTGGTCCACTGTGTTTTCTGAGGTCCAAGGTCAACGCAGCCATATACCAGGAAGTTTTAGAGCACTTCATGCTTCCTGCTGCTGACCAACTTTATGGAGATGCAGATTTCATTTTCCAACAGGACTTGGCACCTGCACACAGTGCCAAAGCAACCAGTATCTGGTTTAAGGACCATGGTATCCCTGTTCTTAATTGGCCAGCAAACTGATAGTGCCAACAATGCTGATAGTGACTGAAGGCCACTATTAGAGCAACCTGGGCTCTCATAACACCTGAGCAGTGCCACAGACTGATCGACTCCACGCCACGCCGCATTGCTGCAGTAATTCAGGCAAAAGGAGCCCCAACTAAGTATTGAGTGCTGTACATGCTCATACTTTTCATGTTCATACTTTTCAGTTGGCCAAGATTTCTAAAAATCCTTTCTTTGTATTGGTCTTAAGTAATATTCAAATTTTCTGAGATACTGAATTTGGGATTTTCCTTAGTTGTCAGTTATAATCATCAAAATTAAAAGAAATAAACATTTGAAATATATCAGTCTGTGTGTAATGAATGAATATAATATAAGTTTCACTTTTTGAATGGAATTAGTGAAATAAATCAACTTTTTGATGATATTCTAATTATATGACCAGCACCTGTATATTTGAAAAACATTGAATGAACGGTTATTTTCAAATCCAGTCAACAATTAGCTATGCTAATGTTGACTAAACTAATAAAAACAAATCCAGCCAACACCGGTATTGTTCCACATGCGCCTGGCCTGAGTGACTTCGCGGGAGAAACTGCGCCGCCATCTTGTCAAGTTCACGCGTCGGGTAAGTGCCACTAAATAAATGTTATTTTTTAGACTAAATTTATTGACAAAAAAACTTACAGCATATCCAATGTTTTTGAGTGGATATTTAGAAGTGTTTTATAAGTCATGTGTCCGAAGAAACATGAATATTTAGGCTATGTTAAGTCAAGTGTATGTCAAGTTAATACATTAGGTGAGTTAAGTGGCACTGAATTTGTAATTAGACTGAATTTTTCAATTTGTATATTAAAAAAAGGTGTAAACGTATTATTTAAAACGTTTATATTTATACACAAACGTACGACATACATAAAAACATTGAATAAGCCTTGTATGAACATATCTGAGGGAAATGAACTGTTTAAAGTGAAGGGAACGTGGTCTTTCTTCTTGTTTAATACATAAAACACTTAATGTCAAAAGCTGTGTTACTATAATGAATTTTCGGTTTAATTTTGGTGTGTTGTAATGTATGATATTTTTGTGTTTCTGTGAAGTGAAAAGATAGCATAAAGAGCTTGCGCGGTCTTTCTCTTTTATAAGCCATGCTTAATACGACGAAACGTGTAATGTAAACCACAGTAATGCGCTTATTTGAAGTTAACATGAGCATGTTGAATGGGTTTTTGCGTATGTAAACTTTTGCAATTGTCCCGTGAAGTTAAAAGATGACATTAAACGTGACCAACAACCAGCCACGCTGAAATCTCGCTTTTTCAAACAGGGCTAATTCCAAAAGGCGTTTCTGTTCTCGTGAATGAAGGGGAGTTCGTCGTTCAGAATGAGAAAAAACAACTGAATCCTTTCACAAGCCGTTATCAAGGCAGGGTACGTCTCAGTCAGTTCCCTAGGTAGTGAATCACTGGTAAAGAGACCATGGCTTTAACATTGGGACAATTGATCAATCAATTTGTAACACGTCACCACTGTTATTTATCAACAACAGTTATATTTTGATATTGTGTTGTTTAAGGTAGACTTGTAATATGAAATGTGAATGTTCTGTTACAAATCCTTGCAACTAATGAACAGTAAACATCAATTCTCCCTGTGTTGTGCGATGAGATTTTTCTCAGCGCCATCTACGCTAATATTAGACTATCTCATTCTTATTCCAAGGTCCCATAGCCACCAGATCCGGACTGTATCCAGAGATGGTCACTGCTGTCACATGGATCCAGTCCGTATGCAGTCCAGATAGTGGATCAGCACCTAGAGACCACCTCGACAGCCTTGAATGTCAGCGGAGACTAGGACATCTAGATGAGCCCCAGAGACAGATCCCCAGTGAAGACCTCGTCACCTAGACGGCCATCGGGACAAGACCACAGGAACCAGACCAGTCCTCCGCACAATCTGACTTTGCAGCAACCTGCAATTAAACTGCTGGTTTCGTCTGGCCAGTGGAGAACGATGGAGTTTTGATTCCTTCAGCTGATTAAATTTTAATTGACATAACTTGCTGTAGTTTTCTAAATGTTTGACCAATTAAAAATTTTTGTTGAATGGACTATAAAGCTATTTCAGTAAAGGTTAAGCCAACTAAAAAAAATAACAATTCAGGCGACACTTTGAAGACAGAAACTGACTGAACGTAAAATTTCTGTGGAAATAGTTAGTAAATAACAATACAGTATAATGAAAAATGTCAAAAATGCATCTGAAGACAGTTAATTTGATTTGGAATGTTCTGGAGTCCATAGTCATTGTATATATGTACTGTATGTTTGTGGGTGTTTGATCAAGGAAGGTTCACTACGGTTCAGATAACTTTGATGTCCCCATAATTAAAGCAGCAGGAATAATTAATGACTTTCAATAGTGGTAAATTATCAATTGACAGTATATAAAATACTGCCTTTGGTCATGAAGCTAACTTAATATGCATCCAATTTTTCATTCGGTTAAAGCCTTTTGCCACTTGGCAGGTGGAAAACCATTTCAGGAAAAACCACCTCAAACAATTACTGACCAAATAAAAATAAAGTGATGGGATTTAGTTTATTCTCTACATTTACTGATTATAAGTTCATCAGACTGCTGGTTTATTCTTATTTAAATTAAAACATACAAAACAGTAATTGATGAGACAACAGAAACACTTTAATATAAATGTAATTTAAATTCAATATTATTTTAGTACTATGTATATACTATTATAGTGTTTATTAATATTTTGAATTATATTTTTATGTTTTCAACCTATTTTTTTTTTTTGTAATTTTATTATGTGTTTTTTCATTTTTATATTTATAATATTGTTTAGCTTAATTTTTATTTTTAGTATCTGTAGTACTTTAACCCAATTGTTTTATTCCAACATTACATTTTTTTTCTTTACACATTTTAAGCTTTTTCATAATATTTATATTTTATTTTGGATTTATTTCAGTTATCAAAAATGTTTTTCAATAGTTTTATTGATAACACTGAACTTAATTAATTTATACATTCAGTTTTGGTGCTTTTGTGTCAATTATAATTATTTATTTATTTTAATAAACCAACGACATGCATTCCTTCACAGATCACCGGTGATTCACAGACCCAAGTTTGAGAACCATTAATGTAAAGGTACAAAATAGAGAGAGGAAAATACAAAGGTTTTGTATTTTGCTTAAGTTTGTCCTTTTTGTCCTGCACCTGAGCCCTATTTTGGTTTGTGGCATGTGCACACTTTGCATTTTTGACAAAATAGAGAGAGGACACAAAATCATCAGAAGGTGGTTTCAGGCAATGTTGCAAGCCAGATGCAAACTTGCACTGCCCACATGAGCTCCTCGGCTCAATGTGTCAGTGCATGTGCACTAACTGAGGGCTGTTTTTTCTGTACACCACTGTATTATTTCTTGCAGCAATGTACAATTTCATGATTCCTCCCTTGTGTCGTGTACACTTGAGTTTAATATAGCTCTGGGCTGATGCTGGATGTGTTTATAGGACTTTCCCATAGACCTCTGCAAAAAACCTTCCAGTATAACTGAAAGCTAAAACCTATAGCATCCTGAATGCTTCACAGTCGAGAGTCAGAGCTGTATGAGAAAGCAGAGAGGGGAGAGATGGTGGGTGAGCTATATTTTGATGACCTTGCACTGTATCACTCCAGGGAAGCACGCTAGACTAAAGGAAACACAAAAGAACAGAGAGAGGGAGGAGAAGACAGCCTGATGGGCCTGTAAGGCTCATGAAATGCATTGTGTCTATAATTAACCCTTCAAGAACCATTGAAGAATCCAGCTCCACCAGCAGGACAGTGAGACAATTATACATCTCATGAAAACCCGCTTTAGGCTGCGAGACTGCCATGATTTCAATGGCATTCCCAATATGAAACTTCAAGCAAACATCTCAACAAAACAAATGGCAATAATAATTAGGTGACATGTTAAAATTGACAGACTGGGATCCGCCTCCTCTTCTCAAATAAGCAGCATCTAAATAGCACACAGACATGGTGACAAGTGACTTGAATAGGAAATAGCGCGTTCCAGCCGTCTGGATGAGATTGTTTACACAGCCATATGGCTCAGCTGACGGCTGCAGACTGGTGTGATAAACAGAGCGCTTGGGAGGGTTTAGAAGCCCATATTCAGATCAAATCCATAATGCAACTTCACAAACACAGTGTAGGTTGAAGGTGTTGATCTAACCATATGAGGTTCTGTCAAGTCATAAATCTCTGTCAGACTGGTGGTGTAGTACAGGTAGACATTAGTGATGTTCAGTGAAGCTGTGAGATGACTCTCATCTCTGAGTTTTGCCTGTGACCATTACGTGGCTCATTTGCACAGTTAGAGCTGACATGTTTTACCAAAGACTCTCGCAGCACTGAGTTGACAGAGGATGAAATTGCATCAGCGTTTATTAAGCTTTATTATTTTCCCCAGGCTATAACCTAAAGACTAAATGTCACTCCAGTATAAATGACATAGAGGCAGGGGCGGCTTGTGATTGGTTTGTATGTATAAGACGGAAGCTTGTGTTTTGTTTAGCGTACAAAAACAGTGATATCGGATGGTAATACCTTAAAATATAGCCATGTTCATGCACCATGATACTTATGTTTCTCCAAAATACTTGTCCAAAAAACATGGCATTACCATGGTACCACATCAAAAAAACTAGTAGTGTGTACAAGAACCATCAAATCCAAATGACTGTGACATTACATTTGTGTACCATAACATGGTATTTTACATGGTACTCCAAGGCTTTTCAATGAATACCATGTTGCTATGTCCAGAAAACGTGGTATTAAAATGTTCTCGTATAAAAAAATATATAGTTTTGCAGCAACAAATTTACATTGTACATCAAGATGCCTTAAAGAATGCCATATTAATACATGTTTAAAAATAATGGGATTACCAAGGTGGTACATGGGACTTTTGGTACTTTGGTGGGCGATATACTGGTAGAAATTTGCTAGAGATTTTGGATTTCTGGAGATCATCTCTGTCGCGGTTACATGCTCACGTGACATTGCTGTGCTACATGGTCACGAAAACTTATCATTTGCATGTGTTTTTAAGCATTGTGGTTTAAAAACAAATGATTTTAAGCTGTTGAAACCATTCAGCAGTGAAAGAGAACTCATTTCACTATATGCGCACGCTGTCTGAGAGACTTTTCTGAGCACTGTCAGACTTATTTTTTTGCTGCTTTATAGGCCTTGAATGGATACACACACACACTCACATTGTAAGTGTCAAAATGCCCGTCTTTGCAAGTATCCTCGTGAACACAGTAATTTAGGTCTTAAGTGAAACAGCTGAGAAAGACAACAAATGTGCAACAGTATATTGGATCCGGGCAGCTCTTAAAGTGACAGCAGTCTAATATTCCTGTTGTCTGTCATTTATGTTAATCAAACAACAAAAGAAAGAAAATCTCTCACTGCTCTTGACTAAATCACGTTTGTAACTTTAATAAGAAG
Organism: Onychostoma macrolepis; assembly: GCF_012432095.1. Lineage (NCBI taxonomy): Eukaryota > Metazoa > Chordata > Actinopteri > Cypriniformes > Cyprinidae > Onychostoma > Onychostoma macrolepis. Next base: position 21,146,504 of record NC_081177.1, on the reverse strand, counting down.
AAATATACATTTAATTTACACAGTGAAGAATATGCAGTGTTCTTATACATTTGATTACTTTAAACAATGTATGTAGCATTTTTTATTTATTTGTTCTACTATAGTTTTTTTTTGTCCTATATTGCTTGCAATTAGTTTCTTATTCTTATTTAATTGCTGGCTGTTTACTTGTCTTCAGTGAGCTTAAGTTTTTTTTTTCTTTTCTTTTTTTAAATTTAGGCTGGTATTTTTTGTAATATTGACACTAGTGAAAAGAATTATGAAATTTATATGGTATCAAAATTTTTGATATAATAAAGACATATATCATAGACAGATATATATCGTTACCGTGAAATACTCGTATCAAGATATAAGATTTTGCCCACCCCTAGTGTTAAACATGAATAAACAAATCTACAATGCTGATCTGAGCCATTTCGCATTCTTTGCCATTTCCACAAGGCTGTTGCACAAAAGATTTGATGAGTGACAATAACTTGTAGTGTAAAAGTGGTCACACTTTATATTGGGGGTCAGTTCTCACTATTAACTACGACCTTTGCCTCAAACTTCAAACTTGCTGCTTATCAATATTTAGTAAGGTAGGCTAGTTGTTATGTTGTTACATTATTAAAATAAATCAAACTCAAAAACTATTAAAAAAAGATACAATTCATAATGTCGTTGATGGCTCTAACAAAATCCATAAATGTATAAAAAAAATCTAAATTATGGTATTTTTGCTGTGCCATGTCAATAAATAAATAATATAAACATTGAGAATTATTAGTAGCCTATATGCACCATTTACTCCACAGAACAGCAGTCAGTCTACAGGCAAAACACTCTCTGATGGTCTCCCATGACCTGCATGGGTCTTTCTCTGTTTTCCTCCTGCCGGTGTTGTGCTATACCGTCTTGCTCTTTTTCTGTACTGCTGGGCTCAGCAGGGATGGAGGAGCTCGCAGCACAAACGTGTCCTGGTTACCACGGCAACAGCCTGGCATTCTCTAGACAGGCAGGGCAGGAGATCTGATGCATTCGTGAGTGTGTGTGTGTGTGTAAGGCAGACAGCGAGTGAGAGAGAGATAGCAAGACAAAGATTTACATTGTTTCTGGCCAAAACAGAGTTCACATCACCTCCAGAATAACAAAACATCTACAGAACAGCAAAAACCCCATTCGCTCTAGCTGAGTCTGTGAGCGAGCAGAACAACAGAGCGGCGTCCATGTAAGGACATGCTGCCACGGCTGAGCTCCTCTAACTGTAATCCATCACCAGCCCTGCCTTTTGTTTGACTGAGATAAATGCTGCAGTTTCTGAGAGACTCATATGTGATATCAAGGACTACCCATAACACAATATCTGCGCACACAGGCGCCGATGGCACCGCTGCTGGGAATATCTGGTGCGAATGTGTTTAATGCAGACGCTGGGGGGGCCAGTAGATGAAAGATTGATCTGACCTGTTCAAAATGCTCTCGCTTCACACAGGAGGAGAAAAAGAGAGAGGAAATGGAAATATAGCATCTATCATCAAGCAGTTCTTCACAGTGTCAGCCGCTAATTTTAAACACTGTTATTTCATCCAATTGGCACAATTTTAGCTCCATTTCACTCCCTTTTTTTACCCTGAACCAAACACAAAAGAAAATTCATTGAAAATAAACTTAACTTCAGAGTTGCAGCACCCCCTATCTATGCCACACGGTATGACAGCTCTGCCTTTGTGCCTAGTACTCTTCTTTAGAAACAACTACAAATGTTTCAGACAGTGCTGAATAGAGAAAGTTAACCAAACCCAGCACGCATGCCTGTTTGTTCACACTGTAAATGGAAAGCTGTTACCTCAGGACTCACATCTGCGCTGCAGACACTTGCACAATTAGCTAATTACCTCGTTTTGCATCTCATAGTGTCAGAAAAACCCTTCAGCTGCAGGATAATTCACAGTTTCAGAATGAGGAGGGCGATTAAAGGATTACAGATAGGAGACGTGGCAGATATCATCAACATCCGAGTGCTGTTGGTATGTAAATGAACTTGATCTCATCAAGGACAACAGCATGAATAATGATAAAGAAGTATAATTAATTACTATTAAACGTGTTCTTGTGAGTATTTTCTGGACTAGTCTTCCCTTTTTTATATAGATATAAACTTCCTTTCAAAAATTTGTTGTTGGTAATATTTTGTAATGTTTTTGAGAGAAGTTTCTCATTTTCACCAACACTGAAAAAAAATGATTAATTGATTTTACTCAATTATTTTAAGGTAAGTGGTTGCAATCAATTTATTTTAGCTACATTTAAATAAACAAATTTAGTTGACTAACTTTCAACATTTTTTTTTTATTAAATGTAGCTAAAATAAATTGTTTGCGACCACTTACCTTAAAAAAGATTTTTCAGTGAAGGCTGCATTTATTAAAACACACAGCAAAAATAGTAATACTATAAAATATGATTACAATTATTAAAAATAAAGAATTTTCTATTTAAATATATTTTAAAATGTAATTTATTACTCTAATGCAAAGATCATAATCATTCCTCCAGTCTTCAGTGTCACATGATCCTTCAGAAATCATTGTAATATGCTGATTTGCTGCTGAAGAAACATTTATTATTATCATCAAAAAATGTAGTGCTGCTTTTTTTTTTGTGAAACTTGTGATACATTTCCTATATTTGCAGGATTCTTTGATGAATAGAAATAATCTCTTATAACATTGAAAGTGTCACTTTTGATCAATTTCATGTGTCCTTGCCGAATAAACGTATTCCTTTCTTTCAAAAAGAGAGAAAATCTTACTCACAACAAATATTTGAATGGTATCGTAGCAATCTGAACAAAACTGTCACCTTCAGTTAAAAGCAACAAGTCAGTTCTTCTGACAACAGGTCTCTGCAGGCAGGACTTTGGTTTAATTTCCTACAGATGAAAAACTCATATACATTTTCTTTTAATTTTTTTTTGCTTAATGACTTAAGCACTTTGGCTTAATTTGGATTTTTTGAAATTTGCAGTTTCAGACTTTGGACTCCCACATATGTTTGTATTTGAAACAGAATTAACAGATTAAAACTCTTATGAGTAAGCCTTTATTCACAGACTGCAGAAATGAAAGCTATATAAAAAGTTGAAAACTGACAATTCTGTTTCTTTCTGAACATTTCAATAAACCTGATTTGTTTCATTTTGGTCAAGCTTACTTTTAGGCAAAAGCTGGAAAAATCTGAATGTTTGTGAGGGAAGACTGAGAATATCTGGCTTCACCTTTTCACTCGGCATCAAAATGAATGAGAGATGAAGCAGTCTGACCTCTCAAACTACAACCTTTTGAGACCCATTGATCTCCCATGCATTCATTTACTCCAACACATTATATTAATTTATCAATATCTTTTGAACCGTGCTGAGAATTATGAATTTGTGCAAAACTATGAATGCTACAGCTGATATTTCAGCTCAGTGCTTGTTACAATGGCATGCAAGATAAAAACAGGAATAAACCAAAGGAAAGCAGAGTTGTGACTGTGTGAACATCAAATTCAGTTTCTTGTCTCAGCACTGTTATCAGAATCTGGCAGCCTGACACACTCAGACTGCAGGCAGATTTCCAAGTGAAGCTATAGTTAATGACAGGAGAAATGAGTTGAGTTGGATGAAATGGATGTTTGAAAAGAAACTGATAGAGATACATTAAAGAGATATAAAAATGCACATAGTGGGAACAAAAATGAAATGGCACAGAAACAGACAGCACCTGGCTCAGACACCCTGACAAAATTGATCCAATAAACAGAAAAAAAGTGAAACTTGACTTTTAATGACAACATACTGTATATCAAATTAGGACAAGCTGCATCTATGTCTTGCTAAGTGGGTCTTATTTAGTATTTCCACAGTTTTAAAATTAGCAAATTTATTCCTAATGATATATAATATACATATGGCAATGTATTTGATTTGGAAAACATTTTGGCTGAGAATGGCAACACGAATAGGGAGAGAAACTTAAGTATATCAAAACAATTGATATAAATATTAAAATAAAAAATAAAAATAAAATAGTTCACCCATGACCCATACCGGTTGTTTAGTTGTTAATCTGCAGACAGTCTACTTCACGCCAGATAAAATTCAGCACTCTTAGTTCTTTTCTTTCAGCAAGAACACCATCCATAATTCATAAACACTTTCGAGAAGCTCGTCTCACCTGAGCCACAAAGACATCTTTCGTCCTGAACACTCTTTCCAGTCCATTGTCCAATCAAATCATCCCCTGGAGATAAATACATGCAAATGTAGATGGCTACAGGCATAACATGCACAAAGACAGTTGTGCAGGTGACATGAAGGCAATGTAATAATCTATTCTTAATTACTTCTGTCTCACAGTCCCTCTAAAGGGAACAAAGTCAAAGCCCCATACTGCCTCTGGCCAACATCAACTCCCATTCCTGAAGTACAATGACCTTCACGGATGGTCACACTTGAGCCCTTGTGGAATTGCTGAGACTATCCTGAATATTTAAGATTATTAAAGTATGAGTACAAATAAACACCATAAATATGCATGATTGGATAGTATGACTTGGCATAGATTGCACAGCAGCACTTCAGATGAAGTATTTTTCTCTGTATGAAAACTGATAAATATTTCTAATTACAAAATTGTGTCCCCGGTCCATGCACAGGTCATTTTAATTGGCTGACTGGCTGCAGAGATGATTACACAAACAGGGAGGATGAACTCAGTGACCGGTGACATCTGCCAAACTCTTTACACAAACAACACTGTTACAATTCCAACACGTCTAGTAAAATAAACCACTGACATACTCAACTGTAAATGGACAGCAAGTATACATTAAATTGAAAAGTGACAGTTAAGACAAAATATTAAGTAGCACAACTGTTTTCAACATTGATAATAAATGTTTCTTGAGCGGCAAATCAGCATATTAAAATGATTTCTGAAGGATCATGTGACACTGAAGACTGGAGGAATGGCTTCTGATTTTTGACTTCTAAAGCAGCCACTTTAAGTCTATTCATTATTTTGCTAGTCACAATAATTTAATGTTTTTGAATGTTCTCATCAAATACTGATATATGCAATTTCTTACAATAACATTTTTGAAATGAATAATCCATTTAATTTATTTTATCAATTCACAATGCTACAGTTCAGAGAGGCACTATTTCTCTCTCTCTTTCACAGCCTTCAAGCTGTCTGAAACAATTGCCTTGAAACACAAGAGTCTCCTAGCCAGGGAATGTCTCTCACAAGCATGGACAACTTCATGGCTGACAGCGGGAGATGTTTCCCATGAGGTAATGAGCCAGGAAGTCAGAATGAAAGGAGACGGACAGGAAGAGACAGACCAATGAGAGTAAATAAGAGAAGGATGGAAATAATAGATGAAAGAATAGAAGTTTTCTTTCTTGGAACGGTTTGTACGAAATGTCTGATGGATATATGTAGGGCTACTCCTGACCAGCATTGGGTTTCCATGTCTGTGTCAGTCAATATAGTGTCTATAACACTGCATACAGTAACTAGGTTAAACTAACTGGAACTCATTCACAATATCAGAGTTCTATACAGTAGATCAATAATATATTTCTATTGATCATCAGTAATGGTGCTTTTAAATAGTATTGGATACATATACCGTGATACTTTTCAAATATGGGTACTTTTCTGCTTTTTGTCATTACAGATATTTTACACAAAGAAATAAATAGTGGGCCTACTTTTGAAAAATGTTTAAAGTCATGTTAAATCACATCAACCAGCACAACAGCGTGTTCAACATTATTTCTGAGTGCATATTAAAGACTTGCAGACGTGTCTTGGGGAATATTCAGACAAGTTAAACTCTATTATGAATATGATAACTTCACATGAGATCAAGCGGAAATCATCTTCCTAGCAGGAGATCAAAAAAGTTGATTTATTTATTTATTCGTCATAAAAGGGATAGACTGATGGACTGCACATGAAAAGAGGATCAAGTTTGCGACCATCCTGCCAAGTTTAGGGATTTTGTGATTTAAGGTAGAAGAAAAGCTGTGGTTTTGTTTTTTCAAACTGACTGAAGTATCTGACTGAAGGCTGGAATACACACAACTTTTAAAATATGAAGAAAAAAAAAAAAAGTTAAAACACTAGGCATCATACACTTGCTGACTTTGTAAATAGTTACAGAGGAAAAACTGGGCATTTTACACTAAATGTCTGAGGATCATTCATACATTACCAGACTTTCAAGTTGTTTTGAACACAAACTCATGCAGAAACATATGCCTTGTTGCTAAGAGACGCGTGACAAATGAAAACAATTCACAGATCAAAATGCCAAAAAGTCCATGGCCAAAAAGCCTTGTGGGCAGTGCACCGACATGCAGCGCTGTTTCACTATACGGGTGTCCTGAGTTCGAATCCTGACTCCCAATCCCACCCACTCTCTCTCTCTCCACTTTGCTTCCTGTCATGTCTGATCTGTCCTGTGATGATAAAGGCAAAAATGCCAGAAAATAAATAAATCAGAGTCTGTGATCATACGCTACACGATTTTCTATGAAATCTGTTAACTAAAATCTGCAGACTGGCTCTTACTTTCGGCAAATAGTCTCAACTTGTCCAGACTATAAAATCCAGCCTTAAAGGGATAGTTCACCCAAAAATGAAAATTTGATGTTTATATGCTTACCCCCAGGGCATCCAAGATGTAGGTGACTTTGTTTCTTCAATAGAACAAAAAAGAACATTTTTAACTCAAACCGTTGCAGTCTGTCAGTCATATAATGTCAGTCAATGGTACTCACGGCTTTGAGAAAAAAAAAAAAAAACATACACAGACAAAACCAAATTAAACCCATTGACACTCCTAATTGAGATTGTAGGTAGAGTGTCAATGGTCCATTTGAGAGATATAAGTCTTATAAGTCTTGCACTTACAAGTCTGTGATCCACCGTAAAGTAAAAAGAAGAAGAAGACGCATCACGCGCCGGTGTTGAACGAGCTCAGGACAGTTGGACCGGGCGGCGGATCAGAGGTAAAAAACGATATAAATACTGTTCAGTTTCTTGCACAGACCGATCGTTTTGTGTCTAAAGACCTCAATGTATCGTCACGAGCCGCGGGATTTAATTTGGTTTTGTCTGTGTATGTTTTATTTTTTCTCTCAAAGACGTGAGTACCATTGACTGACATTATAGGACTGACAGACTGCAATGGTTTGAGTTAAAAATCTTCGTTTGTGTTCTACTGAAGAAACAAAGTCACCTACATCTTGGATGCTCTGGGGGTAAGCAGATAAACATCAAATTTTCATTTTTGGGTGAACTATCCCTTTAAGGGGCTGGTTCCTTTGCAGATACAACAGTTGTGACAACAATCTGTACTCAGCCGTTATGAGTTCTACACAGCGACTGTGAGATCTTCACAATGGCAGCGAGTTACACAGCAGTTTGCTTTGTACAAAGAGCTTTCTGACAAGAATCATCTTTGAAGGACAGTCAAAACTACCATATCTTATGGTTCGGGTGAAAACCCTTTATTTGTGGGTAATTTGCACCCACATGTGCCCAAGCAAGTGTTGCTTGCCACTTTCCTCCCATCTGGACCAATCAGTTTTGTGCAAGTGTGCAGAGACAGAGGAACCAGCTTCTCTTGTGGATTTGGTTTTGTAATTTTCGTCCACCGACACAATGTGGAAAATGCCCTAAATACTCTAATGTTTTCTAAAACTCATGGGCAAGACGATGCGAAAACAGCCGGAGTCTGGGTTATGGGTTTGTCTCTAATTCCCAACTTGATGATTCAATTATAGCCACATTAGAATGGCTGTTGTCAGCAACCGGCCACTGAAGGTTGCTTTCTCCCAGAGTGAGGAGAAAAAAGGAAACCGAGCAAGGGAACCCAAAATTAATCACTTTTATTTTTACTACCGGTTATTAGCACATCTTCCAAATGATTGAATTCTTAGCTTTTTATACATTTACAACAGCTCTGGGTCTGTTCTTAAGTGTAAATACACAAAAGTGAAGCTGTTGATTCAGCAGGTTCAGAGTAAGAGGAACCATCATGATTTACTGCAAGTTTGCACAGATGCTGTGAGCTGCTCAGAAATATCTAGGTTACATAGGTTTACTGTCTTTACATGTTCAGTTGAAACAATGCATTTAACTTTGCAAGGTTAAGTCAATTTATCCCACTCATATAATATACTTTGGAAAATTTGTATTTTAATGTTTATTTAGGTGCAATTCTTTGCCCCTTAGACTTTCATTGTAAATGCATTATTGTAAATGTTTTTTTTGCTCATTTTTATGAATGTAGCAACCCAGAAAATTCCTTTAAAGATTGAATGATGCAATAGAGCTCATCCCATTATAAACAACAAAGCTGTCTACACTAACACTAGAGTTATAGATAATTAATTTAACACGAAGGCTACAGGAGTGAGGTAAATGATCTCTGTTTACATGTCTAAAAGCAGCTATTAAACACCTGCGGTATTGGTGGAGTTTAGTGAGCTGGAAGGCCGTCGGTGATGGCAGACAGTGAAGTGAACAGTCTGTGCTGTGATTGTGGTTGCAGATATCCAGCTGAGATCACCAGCTGCTCACATGTTTATGTACTGCAGCATACTGTATGCACCCCTCTCTCTCCTCTTCTACCCTGTTTCTCTCTATCAGCCTAATTTTCAGTTTCAGATCCCCTCAGACTCCAACAGAGGGAGAGAAGCAGAGGGGAAACTGAAACATGTGATGGGTAATGGGGCTTTTTCCTCCTCATCTTTGAAACTGGGTTTTAAGGGGAATATCATCACTCTTGTTGTCACCCTGTACTGGGGAAATGAATGGGAAAGTTCACTGGAGACTTTCTGGGGATCACCTGGATACTGGAAAACAAATGAGATCATTTTAATATCTCAAGTGATTGCAGACAGCAATGATACCAAATCTAGAGCAAACTGAGGTTTTTCCCATAAGAAAAAGGCTCTCATGTGTTTCACAATTTATTCTCTTCAAAATTACTCCACAAAGTTTGGCCATTTTATTTGTAATATAATATATTTGTAATATTTTTCCCCTTAAAAATTGTCATTGTCCTGCCCTTTTCTCCTCCCTGCTAAGCCATTTCTGTGTATTTGGTATAACATGTGTCCTTTATAAATATATTATTCAAAATTAGTCCACAAAGTTCTGATCATTTTATTTGAAATATTATTCATGAATTAATTATTTAATATAAAATATTGTGTTTATAAACTAAAAATATTTATATTATTATATTATATGATCAAATTATTATTATTTTTCTCTTTGGAAATACCATATTTTTGTTGCTGTTCTGCTCTTTTCCCCACCCTGTTTTTCCATCTCTGTTATTCCTGTATAATTTTTTATTTAGACTTTACACGATTTGGTAAAACTGTCTCTTTTATAAATCTATTAACAATTTATCCTATTCAAAATTAATCAACAAAGCCTGGTCATTTTTTAATAAATAATATTTTAACATGTTATACAAACAAATTATTATTTTTTTAATTCCTGAAAAGCTTATATTTTATCATAATTCTGCCCTCTTCTCCTCCCTGTTAATTCATCTGTTATTCTTAGCATCACTGTTATTCTCTCGCATCCCTCTTTTGTTCCCTGCTCTGTATCTTTTGGGGCCTTCCATTCTCCCACCTGTCCCAGGCCTGTCTGTATACCGGAGTGTGACAAGTGTGTGTATAATGAAGGCCCATTAGGAGAAACAACGGCAGCAGCTCCGTGCCGCATATGTTCAGTGGTCAAATGCTGCCGACAGCTGGGCCAACACACACACACTGACACACACAGACACCCACACACCCTAGAGACCGCCCTGGGTGTCCCACAGTCTGCCAGACGAAACAATGCAGACAGCTTCAACAGGAGGCTCAACCTGAGGATATAAATGGGGTGTGGAGGGGCCTCCATGAAGCTGACAACGTCACCATGACATTTTTGTCATAATTAATTAATTGTGTATGGATACTAAACTAAAGGTAAATAATTAGTTTCAGACTATAAATCTTCATATCAGAGCCAGTTATCCTGATAAATCCATATGTAAGAATCTTGAGTCATAAGCATCTGCTTTATTTTGCAGTTGTAGAAATCTGTTACTGCCTTGTGCTTTAATTATATTACTGAATGAGGTCTAAAAGTAGGTCTGATAGGACTACAGCTTTTTTTTTAACCCACCTGGAACAGTAGTAAAAAAAAGTTATATTGTGAAATATTATTACAATTTTAAACTGTTTTCTATTTTAATGTATTATACAAATGTAACTTATTCTTGTGAATTTGCAACATCATTACTTCAGTCTTCAGTGTCATATGAACCTTCAGAAATGACTCTAATATGCTGATTTGCTAGAAACATTTCTTATTATTATCAATGTTGAAAAGTTGTGCTGCTTAATATTTTTGTGAAAATCATGATGCAACACTGTAAATGTCTTTACTTTTACATCATAATTAATGCATCCTTGCTTAATAAATGATATATATATATATATACTGTATATACACATTTTAATTTTTATTTTCCACATGGAATACCAAATTGAATATGTTTTTAATTGCTTATGACTGTCAATGAAGTAACATAAGGGCTTTCTTTTTTATTAAAACACCACCAACAACTAAAAAATAAACTCAGGTGCATGTTAAACTGTATGACTTTCACCTGCCTCCCGCTGCGGTGCATCCAGTCCACACAAACACGAGACCTGATGCCCTTCAGCCATAAAGACACAAAAGACAAGGATGCCGTAGAGCTTTCAGCCGTACAGCAAAACCTCCTGGAGAATACTGAGCTATTTTCTGACACAGGGCTTGTTGCCTCCCTGAAGTACCACAGAACAAACATCAATAAGATGAAAGGAAGTGGTAATAATAAAAAAAGGAGAAAATTAAATCTGTTGAAGAGGGCAAAAGTGTAAGTGTGTGTAAAAGAGTGTTATTATACTGTTGAAATGGACTGAACTGAAGAAGGGGCAGAATTACACACAGCCTGGTGTTATGAAAATCAATAATATCAACATGGGGTTCATACAGACAGACGAGTTCACCAGCTGCAGACAAATGTTGTATATTAAATATATTCTCGCTGAATATAGGAAGAGAAACATTAGCTCAATGCCACTCAACCTTGTAGTAGCCAAACGTTTCCTCAGTTATTAAAATGATTATCAAACCATATTGTTATATATATCACTTAATCATCTCTTGTTTAACGCATATGCGAGGGCAGTAAAATGGTAACATTAATCCACTCCCTACCTTCATACACACATATACAGAAAGAAAAATGAGTGGACCGCCCTCTGATCCTCACAATCCCCAGACAGCAAACTGAGCAGTCTGGCATGAATTATTCAATCACTTTCACGCGGTTTGAATAACAGATGGTCAGTGGGCTTTTCACCCAGCAAAAGAGCAACAAACATCAACCTATGGGTTAATTAACTGGACATGTGTGTAGTTCATGCAGAAAAGGGGTTTTATGTAATGGAAATGACATTAAACCTGCTTTGGCTACTTGGTAGAAAGAGAGGGCCTTCTCTTTGTCTTTCTGAACTGAACAGTTTGGGATCACCGCCATCTTGTGGAGGTTTGTTGACTTTATGTGTAGTTGGAATATAGACAAAAAGATAGAAAAGTACAATAGTAACGTTACATGCATATTAAAGAGCAAATCATGATTTACTCACCCTCATGGTGTTTCAAACCTGTATGACTTTCTTTCTTCTGTGGAACAAAATTAAGATATTCACAGGTGTTTTCTACACAATGGTTAATCTTCAAAAAAATGATGCATCATGTACCATAAATGTTGCCCAGATTATATCACGCGGAATTTTTAGTTTTGTGTTAGGAACAGAAATAAATTTTAATCATTATTCACTGATAATCTTTAAATGAAGTGAAGTTTAACTCACAATCCGTTGTGATCATAGGCTGATTCAGTGAGTCGAATTTTGTGAATGAATCATTCCGTTTGAATTTATCACCAGGTTAATAAAAAAGCTCAAAATAATGATTCATTCACTGATTCAGTTTAACACATTAAACGTTGAAGTCTAAGTCTGAATAGACTAATTATTATATATAGACTTATTACAATTTTTTTTTTTTTTTTAACTGTTGGATTTTTGGAAGAATGCTACTTTAGGTTGCTAAACAAATTGGTTGAAAAGTGAAGAAACTTGGAAGATACTTTTACCCTTTAAAAGTTTGCAGTCAGTAAGATCTTCTAACATTTCTTTGCCCCAAAATGTAGTGAAAACAGGAATATATAAAAATATCATTCCAATTTAAAATAGCTGTTTTCTGTTTTAATATATTTTAAAGCATAACTTATTCATGTGATTGCAAAGCTGATTTTTCAGCAGCCATTACAGTTTCTCAGTGTCACATCAGAAATCATTCTAATATGCTGATTTGGTGCTCAAGAAACATATCAATGTTGAACACAGTCGTGCTGCTTAAAATTTTCTGGAAACTGTGATCCCTGCTGAAAAAACCAATAGAACCCGGCCTGCCCAAAACACAATAGAAATGGTTTTAATGGTTATAATGGGAATTGTATTGGTTTTAATGGAAACTATAATGGTGTCTACTGGTATGTGATGGATTCTATTGGTGGGATGTTAAATCCTATTGGAAAAATGCCTAAAACACACTACAAAAAGGAATTTTGTAATGGTTTTACTGGAAAAAGCTAATGGTTTATAATGGTATTTCAATGGAAACCATTGGGATTTCTGTGATGGTTTCTATTGTTTTTGTTTTAGCAGGGATGCATTTTGTTTTTGCCCTTTCTTCTGTATTCTTTGATGGATCAAAAAAACAGCCGTTACTTGGCTGTCACTTTTGGTCATTTTATTTCATCCTTGCTAAATAAAAGTATAAATTTCTTTTAATAGCAGCAGATAATGATTATTTATTAAGTCATTATGACTTAATTTATTAAGCAACTCCTCCAGAAAATAAACTAAGTATAAGGGAAGGACACATGCAGAAACCATAAACATGAAAGAGGACAAAACCATTTTAAAATTTCAGCACTTTAATTCACCCAGTTCTGTTTGAGAAGTCGGTCTGCTCAAATGATTACAAGAAAATGAGTGAAAAGGAAAATAAAGGGTAAAAAAAAAACACAAACAGAAGTTCAAATCGCTCATCATATAGGCTAGTGAATGCTTACAGGGTTGAGAAAAGCATTGACAGCTATTACTCATCCACATTAAGAGCTATGAAATATCCAAAACTCAAGTTAATGCCAAGCTGGAAGTAATCAATCTGACAATAGTAACAAATACAGTCCAGAGATGCAGTACTGCTGCATGAGAGCACCGTACACTCATACAACGGCTGGAATTTGATCACTTTTCTCCTGAAAAAGCTTCTTGAGAGGATACCTTCACAATATAAAATACAGATTTTAACACTTTGAAATTAAGCCACTGAACGGGTCTAAGTATCAGGATTACAACGAGATCACCATCATGGTCAGAAATGTCATTTACTCCTGTCAAGTACATTTTCAAATGAACATACAGCCTTTATGAAGTCAATCATAGCTCTTTCATAACTTTCCTGAAGAAATATATTCTAAATATTATTGTCGGTTCACACACAAACTTTCATCACAAAGTTGCAAACTGTTCCAGGAATAAAATATACAGTTAAATTCTAACATTGGTGACACCTGTACGATACCATGTTATTTTGGTAAATATTAATGCATGCTTTGGCTTGTATAGAAAGTTCTATACAATTTGTAGCTTTAAATGTTAAAATGAAACCTTCGACCAAAGCAGAGAGATTTTAAACCGCTATAACTTAGTACACAACAAAATCATGACATATACAGTCTTATTTTCTCATTTTAGTAGTGAAAAAATGAAGAAAAAAAACAAACAAAAAAAAACAACCTTGTTTTGAGGTTATGTTGGCACATTGAAAGCAGATTAATGAACTGACACACAGAGAAAGAGAAGGAAATAATAAACATAATAAAATTTTGAAGAGGGGGGTGAAAGTGTTTTCTAACATATAACTGGGTCCTGTAAAAATGCAGTTAAAACTCTATGCCAAACCCAAACCTTGGGTTTTCCAAGAGATTTCTTTGAGTCGGTGAATTGCAGTAGGAATTATACATCTCTTAAGTTTTTTTTCGTTCTGTCTGCCCACTAGTAGCATTATCCTAAACTCCATTGTAGCTCAGATTCATCCTCTTCCCTCCAGAACTGAAGCTGGTATGGGGGCCAGACAGTGGCGTTGTGGTGGATGCCCCTGGTGGTCACACAGCAGTACAGCAGCGGTTCTCAAACAGTTGTTCAATGACAGAGCTGTCTGCTAACGTGGACACATCACCCAAATCCCGCTCATTACACGCTATCTTCCGCAAAACACGACGCATGATCTTGCCTAATAAAACAAATACAAAAAACAGAAGAACACTTGAGCATCATAAACATTAAGGCTTTAATAATAAACAGTCCAATATTAATACCTGATCTGGTTTTTGGAAGGCTGGGGGCATTCTGAATATAGTCAGGTGTAGCTATGGCACCAATCTTCTCTCTCACTGTTTAAAAAAAGAAAAGAAAAGGGAAGTGAAAAAGACATTACTTGTAGTTCCTGAAAAAAAAAAAAAAAACACTTCACATAAACCCATTATAATAAAGGCCATATTTACCTGTGCCCTTCAGCAAGTAGGAAATATACAAATATATAAAATTATCAAACACTAAATCAAACATCTATTAAATATAGATGAATCCTTAAAGCTACAAAAGCTACTGAGTTCCTCTTTTTCTTTTGTTCTTTGATTAACAGACATCATAGCAGCTGGGTTATTAGATTATTTGGCTGCTATTACTTTAAGAGATGCCGCTGCTGAACGTGACGCGGATTTGACATGCATGCTCGTAGTTTCAGTCACGCATTAATATGAAATGATACAGGCTACAGCGCGCGCCGCCACATTTGTACGTGCGATTGAAGAGCATGCACTACGAGCACAGTATAACGTCTGACAGAACCGGAAGATTTCATTTTTATTGATATAGGGCCTGACAACTACTCATCTGACCACAGTTCAATGATGTTCTTCTGAAGCTCCTCGTTACCTGTACCGTACCACGCTGAGGCGAAGTAGACAGCGTGTCTGCAAGGTCTCCTGTTTGATGTGGACGTAAGGATGATCTGCGTCTAAATAAACGCAATTCTTATCAAGAAAAAGAGACAGAAGCAGCATTTGTGAGAGGGGTGGCCAACCCTAGCTCTGTCCCTGCATTAATTGCGTTAAATATTTTTTAGCGTCGTTAAACTGGAAAAATGAATCGCCTGCATTAACACGCTAATTTTGACAGCAGCACATATATACACAAACTTTTGTTTATCCTTATTAAAGTTTGACAGTTTAACATAACTTTTGTTGTATTGAAAAGAGTTCAAATGCACTAGACTTTGCGCATGCAATAATGCCGTAATAACGTCATACTTCCCAGCATCTTTTTAAAAAACATAATTCATCCAAATAATAATACATACAAAAATACATAATCTACATCACTTTACAGTAAAGACTGTGTTGTTTTTAAAAAAACAAATTCAGCTAAGAATCCACGCTGATCTTCTATTGGTCTTCATATGATACGAATTCGCAGGGCAGCGTTCACCAAACTTGAACTTCGGAATCAAAATTTGCATTCCTGTGTCCCACATTCATATACGTATGAATAGTCAATGGAATGAAGAGTGTAGTGTGACCGACCTTTTACATGAGAGTGACTAAATGACGACAGAATCGTAATTCTTGCATGAAATATTCCTTTCAGCACACACACCTTGCTTTTTAAGCTCCGCCTCCAGCTTTTGGTTGTAGTTGATTCCGTCATTGAGGGTGACAAAACAGTAGAGACTCTCGCCTTTAACAGGGTGTGGCCGCCCCACAACCGCTGCCTCAGCTACAGCTTCATGCTCCACCAGAGCCGACTCCACCTCTGCAGTGCTTAGTAAGTGCCCTGGAAGAAATATATCCACCACCAATATATCAACGCTTTTGTTCTATTACAGGCCATTTTGTTGGTAATTAGGCTACTTCAATGCTTTGTAAATCGCTAGAGTCATATCAGTAGAGATACAAAACAGGCAAGAGACAAATGATTGGAAAGTGTGGCCCGAATTTCGTAATTAGCTTTTTTCGAAACTCATTATTTCAGCATCTGTAGGTCCAGGTCACACATTTTCTCTCTCCACATTGGGGAAATTACAAAACAGGAGAAATTTTGGGATTATGTAATTAAATTAAAAGAACAAGAAACAAACGAATGTCCTTATCCTCTACTCACCAGACACATTCAACATGTCATCTATCCTTCCGGTGATCCAGTAGTACCCGTCTTTATCTCTACGACAACCTGGACAGACACATTACACCATTAACTAAAGCACAAACTGTCTCTCACTTCACACTTATAGTAAAACTAAATATGAGTCACAGCACAAATTACCATCTCCAGTCACGTAGTATCCAGGGAATTTCTTGAAGTAGGTGGTTTCGAATCTTTCGTGGTTCCCGTACACAGTTCTCATCAGACCTGGCCAAGGCTGTTTAAACACCTGAGGAAAAGAAGCGCTTGTGTTTTAAACTAGAATTTCACATGTGGATAAAATGTAACTGATTCATTAGCGTTAAGAAATTTAAAACATGAAAAACAAAGAAAATGGTCAAATCAAATATTTACGAAAAATATACAACTTATCTATTCTCAAAATTCACTTTACCAGATAGCCCTCACTTGGTCCTTCAAGTTCCTCCCCCGACTCATTCAGAATAGCAGGTACAACCCCAAAAAAGGGAAATGTCTACAAAATGTAAAAACATCAATCACCATTCAGAAATTACTAAAAGTAATTCCACTGTACCACACTAAGCTTAATTCAACAATTATGTTTCTACTTTGTAGTAACAGAAGAAATTATTTTACATTATCTCTGGTAATGAACCTTGTATCATTTGTCTCTTTCAGCAACATGACAAATATATACGCTAGTAACACTACTGTTCAAAAGTTTTGGGTCAGTAAGATCTATTTCTTTCAAAAAAAATAATTAATGATTTCTCTTAGCGAAAGGAGTCACTTGGTGAGTATAAGAGACTTCCTTCAAATACAAAACATCTTACCAACACCAAAATTATTCATTTATTCATTCATATCACGTTCACTCACAGCAGAGCCAGGCTTCATGGGAGTAGCAGCCGGCAGAGGGGTCATCACATGCCCACCCTGAGGAAGATACAAACAAAAGACAAGTGACCTTACAGTAGACAGTTTCAAAGCAACATTGATGTTACTGCATCACAGTTCATACCGTCTCAGTCTGCCAGAAGGTGTCCACCACAGGACATTTCTTCTCTCCCACCACGTTGTAGTACCACTGCCAGGCTTCTGGGTTTATGGGCTCCCCTACGGTTCCCAAAATCTTCAGGGAGGTCCGCTTATACCTGACGGCAACAAACATGCAAACCATTCTGAATACTAGTCAGAAGTATTCAGCAGTATTCTGAATGTAGCAAAAACTATCAAGACACTTGCGTTTAAATAGCTTTAATTAGTCTTAAAGACAAATAAGTTGTTTATGAAGGGCCAAAAAGCTTGATTATTGTAAATTGTGAAAAAAAAAAAAAAAAGTAATAAAGAATGAGTAGATGTATCTGATACTGCATCAAGGTTGTGTACTGCTGATTGAGGTCAGAAAGTTGGCACATCCTGGCACCAGTTGTGAATGGACTTATAATGAATGGACTTATAAACGCTGCTCTGTTTACAGACTTTGTAAGCAAACAGAGTACAAAGAGAATACAGAGCAATCACATAACACATGAGATGAGTAGTACTATCGAATGTTACTATACAGTATCTTTATAGTAGTTATGATCATTATCATCAAGTCTTATCAAATGGGAGAAAAAGTGTCCTAGATGCATAACAGATTACCAAGCAATGGCAATAACAAATACACATTCATAATACTGTCAATGCTCATTCCTAAACATTATACTGTAAACATGATACTGTATATACTATGTATACACAGTGTGAGTACAAAACATTATTTAAACAAAAGAAAACATTTTACAAGCAAGTTTATCAAACTTTTTCAGACTGTCAGCCATCCAGTCAGTGTTTTCACACTTTTGACCAATGAATTTGAACAGTGTTCCAGTTATTTGTGATTACTGGATAAAGATTTCACAAAAAAAACACTAATTACATTAAATTAATTAATTAAAAACAAGCTAAATTAATTTTCAAAAATTCAACTAATTCTAGGTTAGAAAATATGTTGATGGTTTTATATAACAATGAAAAAAGTAAACTAACACTACCATTAACACAACAAAAGTTTGGTGTCGGTAAGATCTTTGTGTGTTTTTGAAAGGTGCTTTTATATTGTTTCATGCTCACCAATGCTGCATTATTTAATTAAAAACATGGTAAAAACAGCAAAATAGTAAAATATTATTTAAGATTAAAATTACTGTTTTCTATTTTAATATATTTTAAAATGTAATTTATTCCTGTAATGGCAAAGCTGAATTTCCAGCATCATTACTCTGGTCTTCAGTGTCACATGATCATTCAGAAATCATTCTAATACACTGATTTGCTGCTCAAAAACTTTTCGTATTATTAATGTTGAAAAGTGCCGTTTAATATTTTTGTGGAAACCATAATATGATTTTATTTTTTCAATATTCTTAAAAAAAAAAAAAAAAACAGCATTTATTTGTAATAGAACTCTTTTATAACAGTGGTAAAGTCGCTACAGTCACTTTTAATCAATTTAATTCAACCTCGCTGAATAAAAGTTTAATTTCTATTTTTTTAAAAATCCCCTTACTAAGCCTAAATGAACGGTAATGTACATTTCCTATATGTATAAGTTTTTTTTTTCCCCCATGATTTTTTAGACTTTATTAATTTCCATGACTTTTTCAGGCTCAGAAATCACAGCCTGTCTAGTGTACTAAATCTAGGACGGACACAAAACGTACTTCTGAACGGGCTCACTGCCATACTTCATCAAGAGCCGGATGGCGGTGGGTGCTGTGTAGAACTTGGAGATGTGATATTTATCAACAATCTCCCACATTCGGCTCACATCCGGGTATGTGGGAAGACCCTCAAACTAAAAATAGAAGAATAAAAATTCATATTATACAACAATAAATGCTTGCGTAGATGAGTCAATGTGTTTATCAGGACGTCCCCCTCACCAACACACTGGTCGCGCCATTGGCCAACGGCCCATATGTGATGTATGAGTGACCGGTGATCCAACCAATGTCTGCAGTGCACCAGTACACATCATCAGAGTGATAATCAAACACCATCTTAAAGGTGGCCGCAGTGTAAAGCATGTAGCCACTCACTGTATGCAATACACCCTAGTGGAGTGGTACAAAAAGAGGGACAAATAAATATATATATATATATATATATATATATATATATG
Organism: Onychostoma macrolepis; assembly: GCF_012432095.1. NCBI lineage: Eukaryota > Metazoa > Chordata > Actinopteri > Cypriniformes > Cyprinidae > Onychostoma > Onychostoma macrolepis. The sequence continues at coordinate 21,126,927 of NC_081177.1, read as the reverse complement.
AGACATATATGAAAAGCAAATTTGCACAGTTGAAGGAGGATTGGGTTGTTTGGAGGATCTACCTTAGGTTTCCCAGTAGAGCCGCTGGTGTAGAGGATAAAGAGCGGGTCTTCTGAATCACACCAGACAGGCTCACACTCCTCTGATGCTCCACCAATCAGAGAGTGCCAACACAAATCAATCTCAGGATTCCATGGCACCTGCACCAATCACAGCACAGAGAGCGCTCATAATTAACTCATCCCGTATAACTTGTGTTTACTCTTGCTGGTGTCACACTTCAGAGAACAATACAAAACTTAAGGATCCTGATGTTATCAAATCAGTCTGAGAAGGTCATAAACTGTAAATGATGCTGGGCTGAACAGAACAAATGCTGCTTTCAAGTCAAGAGAAGTCCCTACTTTGTTCCAAATTGTAGTTATAACATTACATGTAGCTAAGCATGTACATAAGGTGTGTAAATATTTATATGTACTTTATCAATCTCGTACTGTCACAGAGGATAAAGGGAAAATGTAGTTTGGTAGCCCGTTTCATAAGCTGGCTAAATGAGAACTATTTTCTGATGTCACAATCATCTATAAAAAGTAATTCTAGTTCTACTTCCTCATTTACAAACACATTTTATACAGAGCAAACTCTACCAACATCAATTATGTTGGTGTTACAAAATCAGATCAGTGCCATTTCACTATTTTAGTAAAAAAAAAAAATTATATATTTTTTTTTAATTAGATTTTATTTGTATACTTTCAGTTTTCATTTTAGTTTGAGTAATTTCTAAAAATTAATTTTTATTAGTTTTTTTTTTTTTTTTATCTCTAGCTATTTTTATCCTATTTTCCATTTAGTTATGTTCAGCTTTCATTTTAATTTTATTTTAAGTTTTAGTAATTTTGTTATGTGCCTTTATCACTTTTATTAGTTTTTTTTAATCTCTATTTGGCTATTTTTATTCTATTTATTTAGGTATGTTCAGTTTTCATTTTAATTTTAGTTTAAGTTTTAGTCATTTTGTTATGTACTTGTCACTTTTATAATTTTTTAAAAATCTCCATTTAGCTATTTTTATTCTATTTTCTGTTTAGGTATGTTCAGTTTTCATTTCAAATCAGTTGCCAAGACAGCATTTCTAATTTTCTAAGGTTTTTTAGTTCAAGTTGTTTCATCTAATAGTTGCAGCTTTATTATATTTAACAGAAATAATTTAGAAGTTTTAGTTACCAATAAGACTGCTTAACCGCACAGTAAAAAAAATAAAAAATAAAAAAAGATAAATAAATGAGGACTTTTTTGAAACCCTTCAGATTACAATGAGCTTTCTGTTTGTTTTTATAAGGGAAAAGTCATTATGATGATAAAAATGCGTTCATCTTGTAAACACTTACTGGTCATTATAATAACTGCCCCTTTAGCTTAAACTCCTTTCCTGCACTTAAGTGCGAAGTGTTAGTTTCGATTTGAGCCATTGCCCTGCGATTGGCTGGTGGTTGTGCTAATTAAAAGGCGACCACAGCTTTTTTTCACTCTAGACTGTGTATTTGTTTGAGGTCTGTGCGCTGACGCGGAAGCGTTCAGCCGTCGTGTTCAGTCTCCTCGTGTAAAGACCTGCGACTTTTTCCTGCGCGACTTGAACCGAGCAACGACACCGAGCTACACAATTAAGTATCTTTTTTTCCTTCCTCACACACTCTGCTTTCCTATCCTCTTTCCTTCTACCTCTATCATGCGTCTCCAAAACATTCCGGCTCTCTCTCAGCCACGCTCTAAAATCACACGCAGACGGCAACGTAATCCCGCTAACCTACACCCTATCTCTACATCTTCCGCTACACCTCTGGCTTTCTCTGTGGGTCTCTGGAATTGTCAGTCAGCCGTCAACAAAACCGATTTCATTTCTGGCTTTTCTTTAAAATCCACTCTCAGCATCTTGGGCTTGACTGAGACCTGGATTCGTCCAGAAGACTCAGCAACCCCAGCTGCTCTCTCTACTAATTTCTCTTTCTCTCACACTTCGCGTCAAGTTGGCCGGGGTGGGGGTACTGGCCTGCTCGTTTCAAACAATTGGAAATACTCAACCCGCTCTACCCCATGCAATTACAACTCATTTGAATCTCATGCCATTACTGTATCAGCTCCGATAAAACTCCAGATTGTGGTAATCTACCGTCCCCCTGGACAAATTCTAGCCACCTTCCTAGAGGAGCTGGACGGGTTGTTGTCCTCTTTCGTGGAGGATGACACTCTACTCTTAGTCTTTGGTGATTTCAGCATTCACCTAGACAAGCCTTATGCTACAGACTTCCATTCACTCCTAGCTTCATTTGATCTCAAACGCCTTACCACTACTAGCACGCACAAATCAGGCAACCAACTGGATTTAATTTACACACGCAATTGTGCTGCAGATAACATTCTGGTACAGCCACTACACATCTCGGACCATTTCTTCATTACATTTACACTACATTTTGCTACCAGTGTGCCACCAACCCCCCTACCGGTTACTTTTAGACTAAACCTACGCTCCCTTTCTCCTTCCCATCTTTCATCTGTAGTATCCTCCTCTCTTCCCTCACCTACCCATTTCTCATCTCTGGATGTAAACGCAGCTACTGACACTTTATGCTCTACCTTAACTTCTTGCCTAGACGACATTTGTCTTCTCTCCTCTAGGTCAGCACGAGCTGCCCCTTCTAACCCCTGGTTATCTGATGTTCTTCGTGAACATCGGACAAAACTCAGAGTGGCAGAGAGAAAATGGCACAAATCAAACAACCCGTCGGACCAGAGTAGGTATCAGTCTCTGCTCTCATCTTTCTCTGCTGATGTCCACACTGCCAAATCCTCACATTTCCACAACAAGATCAACAGCACTCCAGACATGCGTAATCTCTTCAGAACATTTAATTCTCTCCTCTGTCCCCCTCCACCACCTCCCACCACTTCTATTACAGCTGATGACTTTGCAACTTTTTTTACAGACAAAACTAGATCGATCAGTGGTCAGTTCTCACCTCCACGCACACAGGACCCCCAACCAACCACATCCACTGCTAAAACTCCCATCTTCTCCTTCTGTCCCCTGACGGAGGCTGAAGTATCCAAACTTCTCCTCTCCAATCATCCTACAACATGTCCTCTTGACCCAATCCCCTCACACCTTCTGCAAGCAATCACTCCCACACATCATCAACACATCCCTCCTCACAGGCATCTTCCCCACTGCGTTCAAGCAGGCTCGGGTAACCCCACTGCTCAAAAAAACCTACATTAAACAATTCTCTTATAGAAAACTATAGACCTGTCTCTCTCCTTCCATTCATAGCGAACACACTTGAACGTGTTGTCTTCAACCAGGTCTCATTGTTTCTTTCACAGAACAACAAACTGGACGCTAAACAGTCAGGTTTCAGGAGTGGCCATTCAACTGAGACTGCGCTTCTTTCGGTCACTGAAGCCCTGCGAATTGCAAAAGCCCATTCCAAATCATCAGTCCTCATTCTGCTGGATCTATCTGCCGCGTTTGACACCGTCAATCATAAGATACTCCTCTCCACCCTCTCATCACTGGGCATCGCTGGAATTCCACTTCGCTGGTTTGAATCCTATCTCACTGGTAGGTCTTTCAGGGTGGCCTGGGAAGGGGAGGTATCCAAAGCACATACACTGGTCACTGGGGTTCCTCAGGGATCGGTTCTTGGACCCCTCCTCTTCTCCACATACACTACATCACTGGGTCCCATCACACAGGCACATGGATTCGCCTACCACTGCTATGCTGATGACACACAGCTCTATCTCTCCTTTCAACCAGATGATCCAACGGTAGCTGCAAGGATCTCAGGTTGCCTGGCAGACATCTCGGCATGGATGAAAGAACATCACCTTCAGTTTAACCTGGCAAAGACGGAGCTTCTTGTCTTTCCCGCCGCTCCAACTCTACAGCATGACATCACGATCCAGTTAGGTTCATCAACAATTACCCCATCAACTTCGGTCAGAAATCTTGGTGTAATCTTTGATGACCAGCTGACCTTCAAAGACCACATTGCAAAGACTGCCCGATCTTGCAGGTTTGCACTACACAACATCAGAAAGATCAGGCCCTTTCTGACGGAGCATGCTGCACAACTTCTTGTCCAGGCCCTTGTCATTTCTAGGCTGGACTTCCATCAAACACAGTCAAACCTCTACAAATGATTCAGAATGCGGCGGCACGACTGGTCTTCAAGGAACCCAAAAGAGCCCATGTCACACCTCTCTTTATCTCATTGCATTGGCTACCAATCGCAGATCGCATCAAGTTCAAGACACTGATGCTTGCTTATAGAACAACCACAGGCTCAGCACCCGCCTACATGCACTCACTATTAAGAATCTACATCCCCTCCAGAAGTCTGAGATCTGCTAGTGAGCGACGCCTCATGGTACAATCACAAAGAGGCTCAAAATCACTCTCCAGAACATTCTCGGTCACCATTCCTGGCTGGTGGAATGATCTTCCCACCCATATTTGGAGTGCTGGATCCCTGTCAATCTTCAAGCAACAGCTGAAAACTCATCTCTTTCGACACTACTTGACTTCACCTTACACATTTAAAAAAAAAAAAACTTTCTCCTTATTTATTCCTTCCCTTGCTAGCTTGTACTTATTTAAACCATTCCTGAGACTTGGAGTTACAAGCACTTCGTTTGTCGGATTGCCTCTTCAAGATGAATCGCTTTATTTATTCCCCAATTGTAAGTCGCTTTGGATAAAAGCGTCTGCAAAATGACTAAATGTAAATGTAAATGTAAATACACTCATTCCAGAATGACTTGAAAGCAGCAAAAGGATGAAATGTAAAGGGTGTTGTATGCAAACAATGCATGTAACACATTATTTAGAGGCTCATGTTGGCATTTATTTCATTCAGACTTATTTGATTCATTCAGTGCAATCTAACCAAAGTGAATAGAGTGCAGATGCCCATCTGCTTTAGTCAAAGGTGTTCTCAAAACTGAAAGAGAAAGCATCTGAAAAGATCAGGTTGAGTTAATAACACACACACACAAAAAAACAAAAACAAAAAAAACTTATGGACAAACAAAGAGAGACATTAACGTAACATACAACTCTACAAATCTAGTTTTTCATGCAGTTCAGAGACTGAAGGAACACCGTGAGCAGTGCACTTAAGTTCATTTAAGCTCATAGGAGAGAGTTAGTGTTTGACTACACGGAAAGAACCGTCAAATCCATTAGACAGTCGGAGCGGAAAAGGTTTCAGCACATACAACTGCTAACACAAGAGAGAGCTATAAGTCTATAGTCTAGTCACTATAACGATATAAAAGCTTTCCAGATACATTTGTGATGAAATCGTGAACTAGGGGACCAATAAAGTTTATGTGAGGAGATCATTTAGAACACGGACAGAAGGACACACCAGTCATTTATCAGAAATGTGACTATCAGTACTTTTACTAGGCGCAGTAAAAGGTTTTCAGTGCAAGCTTATGGATCAGAATTGGCGATCAAATCAAATGGAAACACTTCATAATAACCATCATTCACAAACGTTATAATACTTAACAGCAGTTGATAGCTCAATTTTTGAATGCAATGACGAATTATTTAACATTTTCAATGCATTAAGACAATAATGGCTTTGAAAACAAAGCAAGAATATGACTTTAAATTATGGCCTCATAACGCCAAGTCTGATGCATGTGTAAATGGTGTAAACTGCATTTGCAAAAGCAAACACACAGAGAGACACACACACACACACAGTGTTCTGTGAGAATGTGAGGATAGTAATAAAAGTCTCGAGCCATCCAAAGAGCAAGAGAGCCGCCCATGAGCACACAAACCCGTGTTAATAAGACAGGAGGAGTTTAAAGAAAACAAGTTATGCACAAAGGAGACATGAAATACCTGTGGGGAGGGACGGACCTTCCTTACTCTTTCTTTCTGTTTCTCCTGCTAAAGGGGGTTAATGGAGAGATTACTTACACTGAAAGAGGAAAAGGACACATAGACATGGACCCACATTGAAGGAGGAAATGAAATGCCAAAGATATTTTACATAAAAGTCCAACTGATATTACCGTATTTGAGTTATGGTTTTAAAACAGGTCATCTTGCATTGAGGAATGTCACACGCATTATATTCAACTGTTGCAAAGGTCTTCAGCACAACAGCTTCAGAGAAATCATGCCAGGCCTTTATGGATTTACAACAGTGACGAAACTTTGTTAAATAAGCAAGAGATCTCTGTAACACTCAGGACAATGCAAGACTCAAAACTCCACAGGAGGTGTACAGGACAAGAGTTAACATTTGAGAAATCGGAAAAAAAGGGTAACTGCAGTACTTTTTCATCTGAATGCATTTCCCATTTACCTGGACAGCTCTCCATTGATTCAGGTGTTATAATATATGAAGGCCTACTTATTTTCATGCGCAAAGCATGTGGCTTCTTTTTAACCTATATTAGAAAGTCAGCTCATAGGGCTTCGGTGTAAAAACGCAACTCAAATCAAACCTCAGGACAGTGTCAAAGCCACGGCCTAGTGTTCAGCGCATGGGCTCATGAGGGAAGCCTGAAAATGTATATTAAGCAGCGCAGCGGTTTTCAGCATTGATAATAATAATAATAATAATTAGAAATGTTTATAGAGCAGCAAATCAGCATATTAGAATGATTTTTGAAGAATCCTGTGACACTGAAGACTGGAGTAATGATGCTGAAAAATCAGCTTTACATTTAACGATATATTAAAATAGAAAACAGTTATTTTAAATTGTCAAAATAATTTCATAATATTAATGTTTTACTGTACTTTTGATCAAATAAATGCAGCCTCGGTGAGCTTAATGACTTCTTACAAAACCACCTGTAGCAATGTGGAGATATCCAAATGAGCATGAAACAAATTAAGATGAAAAAACTGAAAGTGTGAAGGTTGTTATCTGTACAGCTGTGGTGCAGAGGTTAAGCTCACCTGCAGATCAGGGCAGGCGCGTTTCGCTGGGGGCGACAGCGATCCAGACAAAGCCTCTTCTTTTGTGAGGTGTTTTAGCATTATACATTTATCCAATGTGAAAGACCTGACACAGTAAAAGACATGAAAGAATTAAGTGAACTCGAGAGACACTCTGTTGAGCACATACACGGCTACAGTGGCCACTTAATTAGGTGCCCAGTATTTCATGAGCAGCAAATCAGAATGATTTCTGAAGGATCATGTGACACTTAAGACTGGAGTAATGACGCTGACAATTCAGGTTTGCATCAAAGGAATCTATTTTAAAAATGGAAAAATAGTCATTTTAAATTGTGATAATAATATTTCCTGATTTGGTATTAGTTCTGTTGAAATCTAAAATAATCTGTGTAAAAAGACAGTAAAAGGCATGTTCTAAACACTGTCCAGTCCAGTCTTTCTTCCTCTAAATAGTTTCTTAATGAATCATTCAGGGAGCAAAGTTATTAAGTGGAACTGAATTAGTGAACCAAATTGGAAACAAGCATTATTGTTCCAATCACGGTCCTTTACTTCTGCTCTTTCACGTTTAACAAACTGAACCTAATGAAGTGGCCAACGTGAGTATGTGCACATGTGATAAGCACTGCACAACAATTTATTTTTACTAGTTAACTAGTGGTTATCATACTTGTCCCTGCATTTCTGTAGTGCCTCGTCAGCTATAAGCTTCAGATTGATTAGTTTATCACCGCGGTAAAAGCCATCTGGGAAAGACAGAGAGAGAAACACACAATAAAACAAACTTTTATTAACTTTTCATTTGCCTAAAATCTAATATTCACAGATAATCATGAAAAGACAAAGACAGTAAACTTTTATTAGGTGATAACAGATGTTGGTCTTATCACGGCCGAGATGCGTATTTTATGGTTATAGTTCACTCTCAATCTTCCAATAAGATCATGAACTGTGTGTCAATCTCAATGCAATTTTAAAGACTTCAGCTCTACCTCCAAGTCTAATATCAGACTAATCATTTCAGTGGAACGTCTCTTTTACAATTACAATCAGACAATGTAAATAATATCCTGATATTTGGCAACAAGACGGATCAATATATAAACCATGTCAAGAACCCATTAACTTAATGTATTAGTTTATCTTCCAGCCTTTAAAAACAACTTAATGATGGATTACGGAGTCAAATTTATTCCAAAAACTCATTCTGCTTTCTAAACTTACCAAACTCTCAGCATTTAGTTCCCTGTCAATACTAAAAAAAAAAAACAAAAACAAAAAAAAAAAACACGCAGCTGCAGGCTAAACAGCTTTTGATGGTAATATGATTAACACCATCTTTAATCCCCAGACTTGTGAACAATGTGAAACGCTGCGCTCTTTTGCAAAAAAAGTAAATGGAAATGCAGATGATTAACTTTGGGATTAGCTGCTTTAAGATTACACACTTTGAGTAAGTTACTTCTGATTGTTTGGCATGCTTTCCCCACCTGCGGTTATAAGAATACAGCATTGAGAGTCCATGATCCTTTCACACAATGACTCAGCGGAGAAACCGGCAAACTGGGTTGTGAATACAAAAATGAGAGTAAATATAATGTTGCAACAATATTGTGATATTGTGTTATTAAATTTTTTACACTGCGCCAACTCTTTCTACAAACAAACCAACTGATGAAAGAAAAAGTCTGATAGAGATCACACCCTGCAAAACATGTATGGGTACTTTGTTTTTACATGTTTTGGTTGGTCAACACAGCTAAGCTCCAAGAGAAGACAAATTAAATAATTTGCAAATGACAAAGGACTGACCACTATAGAGTGGACCGCTCCAATCCGAGCGCAGGCCAGCATAGCCACCACCAGCTCCACCACCATGGGCATGTAAATAGATACACGGTCACCTTTCTTCACGCCTGCATAGTCAGAGAGAAAAAAAAAAAAAAAAAAAGAAAGAGAAAGGGACCGACATTGGACATTGCCTTAATACACAACATCAATGTCAAATCTTAAACCTGCTGCTGGTCACTATTATACCAACAGTTCAACAAAATTTGTGTTTTACCTTGCGACTTGAGAACATTGGCAAACTTGCAGACTTGCTGAAGCAGTTCTCTGTATGTCACTGTCTTTTCATCTCCAGGTTCATTACCCTCCCTGTACAAAACAATGCCCAGAAATATAACTCTCATAAGTGACAGTAATTGTTCAGAGATTCCACAAAAATATTACGCAGCAAATTGTTTCCCAAAACTGTTTATTGAGCAGCAAATTAGCATATCAGAATAATTTCTGAAGGATCATGTGACACTGAAGACTGGAGTAATGAAGCTTTGCATCACAGTTATTTTAAATTGTAATAATATTTCACATTATTACTGTGTTTTTGAACAAATAAATGCAGCCTTGATGAGCGTAACAGACTTCTTTCAAACAGAACTTGTTTCAAACATATTTTCTAACACAGTTCATTCATATATTGTGTTCAACAGCAAAGTTTGAACATCAGACACTGAGCGGGTTGTTTGTGCATCTCCTAGATTCATCCGTATTTTACATTTTAATGCTCAATATTTGTTTCTGATCCGTTTTAATTACTGTAAGCCTCTGCTAACACTTATTTTGGTGTGAGAAGTTCCCTTAAATGTCCCCTACAGGTTAATAAGTGACTTTTTTATTTTGACTTTGTATGTCAGCTGACAATCTTAAAATAGAAGCGCGTTCTGACACAGGAAGGAAAAGTCTGGCAAACAAAAACAACTGCAGAAGAGATCCACACTTGAGCATTTCAAACTGAATTCTGAAATGATTTGAACTTGTGTCGTAACAAGAAACGATTGTTTTCGCAATGCCAGTTTAGCAATTGTGAAGTTTTCAGAGAACTAGCAACTGCCCCAGACAATATTTGTTGCACACAAAGTCTTTACAGGCTATTTTCGTAGCTCTGAATGAACAATGACTGCCAAAAATGTCCTCATGAACTGCATGGACAGCATCCAGCACAGATATGCACATGAAGAAATGAACACTATGAAGATGCAATACTGCAGATGCACCTTATTCTGGGTGGAGCGCTATTGGCAGGACCTGGTTCAAGCTTCCATAATTTACTTAAATAGCATGAGAGTCTAAATTTATCTCAGTTGTTTTGCTCTGACTTACATGTCTGTCAACATTTGCCATGTTAATGTATTAATAGCTCAGGCCCAGTAATATTATACTGACTCCAGTGATCTAAACCACGTAGATTTGTAGCCAAATATCCAGGTCTCAACCTGAATGCAACTTTGGTTTAACCTTGTGCTTAACGAACTGGGCTGATACCTGAAAGATTTTAGATTGAAATCCTGAAAGGGTTCAAACATGAGCAATCATCATAAACCAATGTTGATTCAGAGGTATTACATGTAATGCATGTTGTTTTGTATAATAACAATGGCTAAAATGACAGTTAAAAGTAGATGCACTGAAATTCAAAACACTAACACCAAACATGTCGTCACATGCACAACTTTTGGGGTAAACTGAAACATTTAAACTACAGCCTTTACTAACCAGTAAAAAGCCACTTTGTCACCCAGTTTCCTCTCATAGACGTTGCGGTCCAAAACATTATAGCAGATGTTGGTTGTGGCACCTTCCATGCACTTCACGAAAATTTCACCCTTGGTTACGTCGAAATTGTAGTCCAGAAACTTCCCGGTGTATTTTGTCTTCCAGAAAAAATCTTTGGCGACATCTCCCCAGAACTCTGGACACAACAGGACGAACACACCAGAACATTAATGCACAGCGGATTCATAACTGAGATTCAGAGCAAGACCATAAACACACCTACCTATCATTGGCACTAGCATCAACAGAGGGTAATGTTAAAAAAATATATAAAAATGTGTTGTTGTCTTTTCTAGGAAATGCACTTGGGCTAAGTATGGATTTTTAATTAATAAATAAAAAAAAGAATTGTCTCAAGTATTTAAAAAACAACAATAGTAATACATTGGTACTACATTTATAAAACGGGGTAATGTTTTTAAGCATATCATAAGGGCATGTGGTGCTTTTTTTCTAGGAAATGCATGTGGGCAAAATATGAATGTTTATTTTTTTTAAATGTATTTTAATGATAAAACAACAACAAGCATATTAACATTATTAAAACAAAAAAATGTATATTTTATTTCAATTGTACTAGTATAAACATGTTGATGCTTTATTATATTTATTTATTTATAAAGCATATCTACAAGGGAATGTGTGTTTTTTTTCTTTTTTTTAAGTATTTAAAATTAGTGCTGTCAAACGATTAATCACACTCAAATTAAAGGTTTTACTTTACATTATACATGAAAGTGTACTGTATATATTCATGTATATATAAATACACACACACAGTATATATTGAAAATATTTCCGTGCATACATTTATATGTGTTCATATTCTTATATTTTATATAAATATATTTAATTTATAAACATAACATTTTTCTTAAATATACACATGCATGTGTTTGTAGTTATATATACATAAACATACACAGTATGCACGCATATATTATGCAAACAAACTTTTATTTGGGATGCGATTAATCGCGATTAATCGTTTGACAGCACTATTTAAAATTAAAACAACTTTTAATAATATTGCAGATAAAAATAATATCTTAAACACGAACAACTAAAAGTTATGCTAGTTAGATCCTACAATAACAGATTAAATGCAATGATTACAGCCAAATAATAAACAATTTAAAAATACAGCATCATAGGTGGGTTTATTACTGATGTCCAAAACTGCTGTCTATGCTTTGAGATACAGCCAAGTGCCGCTTTTTCCCACAAAATAACAGCTTTTAACCAGTTAATGACCTGCTCGATGAAACTCACCCCCAGGAGACTCGACAGATTTGATGTACAGCTCTTTGTACTTCTCAAAGCTGGGAATGTGCGCTTCTTTCTTCAAGTCCCCTGAAGCATGTAGCACATCGTCGCCTGGTGCCTTGTCAGGAATCATCTTGCCAATTCAATTCAATGGACGCAACTAATACAACTTCACTTAGAAAAACACAACCGATCACTGGCCTAACGTGTGTAAGTCACTTCCGTGTGGGAGAGTTTCACTCCCATACAGGCGCTGTGTGCATTTGAGCCCGAAATGTTGAACAAAAGAAAAGTTCAATCCAGATTGCAATCTAGACGCCGCTATTGGGTTTTAACGAAGCGGCGACGATCCGGATTCAGTTTGCAAAGGACGAGCTCTCCGAGACGCGTTTAAAAACCGGACTTGCAATTATTATTATTATTACTACAACAAACAGACTTAAATGTTGATCCGGCGATTGTAGACGAAATAAAATAAGTTTGGATTTAGAAGAAGTTCTACATATAGAAGATATATACATATATATGTAAAAAAAAATCAAGATGTACTTGAGAGCTGTCAAACAGACAGCAGTCTCCTCCAGCTTGAGGTTATCTTGTTTGAGGTCGAATAAAGCTGGAAATAATTCCCGGCGTTAGAGAAGAAATGCAGCCTTTATTTGAATCAAACATGCAGTCAAAATAGCCGTGCGTGTAGCATGAGATCAGTCATTCTTCCACGCGTGGATTACAAATCCTCGGTGTGTCTGCAGGAGGACAGCCATTGAAGCGTAGAAATACTGCACACGGCTAGAATAACAACTAACGCGAAACGCAAGTGCTTAGATGGGCGGGGCTTAATGTACCGGATGTTGTTTCTAATTGGTCCGATGTGACTATTCATGGCGTACTTTTTTTTTTTTTTAAGCAAAATTATACATTATAATGAACAATTTAAAAACTAAGATATAAAATGGTGTATATAAATAAATCCCATTTTTTTTAACAACTCACATGCAGATTTATTCTCAGAGTTGAAGTCGTGGGTTTTATAAGTGAATTTACATTTATTTATTTGAAATCTAATCAAAAGTATACAAATATCAATCTTATTTTGAACAACACATTTAGTGGATTTTGCAACAGTTTTCACTCCAAAGAAATTTCCAGTATGGAATAATTTGGTATAGTAACAATCAACTTTCTAAACGATAACTCTTATTATTTTTGGTAATCAAATTGCAATTTCCAACTACACTTTCAAGTATGCCAAATGAGAAACATTAAACGCATAATATTTAAAAACAGTGGCAAAGGTCGTAACGCTTCGCTCATCTATATCATAGATGATATAAGTATCAAATGTTGTGGGCCACCAAACGCCCTCCAGAGGAGCCCTCTGCAGCTCATGGAAGCCTCAGAACCACAGGCGCACAATGACAGAGTCGCTCGGAGCATGTTTGAGCTCACCGTGACCTCTACCGGACGGAGGGCCATCCTCATTGCCAATGACAATGAAAATATTTCATATTTCATATTTCATATTTTTTAAAACTAAAATAGATGGGCAATTCAGAAAAGAAAACACATGGTAACCATTCTTTAATTATAAAACATTTTCCTATAAAAGACACTGGCAACTGATGGCTAATATAAGCTGTTTAAATGAACCGAGTAGCTCATTTTAGCGCCCCCATGTGGCCATTATCTCTACTGCAGTTAAAACTGATTCAGTGAAGCACATGTAAATCATTTGCCTCTTATAATGACAGACAATATCTTAGTAAACTATATCCTGTCCAAACAAAATGCAGAACAAATACTCTCCTAACACCACAGCTTGTTCTCTTTTCCTATAATGGTTAGTTAAATGAATCTAATCTTATAATAATTGAAAATTTTGAAATTTTTATTCTTCATGTCCCTTAAAGACACAAGCAGCAATTAATAATTCTCACGGACTCACACCATTAAAAAAAAAACAAACACAGGTGTCCAATTTTATTTTTTTTATTTTACAAAGAAACTTCCTTTTTAGGTGTTCCTGTAAAGAGAAAACGCAATCATTAGAAGCATAATCAGCATCCACCAGTAACAAACAGTCTTATTTAAAGTTCAACATCTGAGTCTACAATTATACCACAAATTTTATGAACAACTGTAGAAATTGTGATTATGACAGCTATTAAAATTAAGAAGTGTTTTGCAGTGTTAAAGAGACTCTTAAAACTGTTTCAACACAAAAGAACATGCGCTGTAAAAGGTCTTTGCATACAATTTTGGCTTTTGCTTCTACGGTGGCTCAGAGTTGTCAAAACACCTCTGAAAATGCTTGCTACGGATGCGAAAAACGCAGAAAATTTAACCCTATCCGAAGTTTTTAAATGACAGACGAAAGTTTCGGAGGCAGTGTGTAAACGTGATTGACAACATGAGGTCGTATTTATTTTTTAACGTGCGAAAGTTTCAGACTCTGTGTGCAATGACCTTAACTCTTGAAAGTGCTCACTGATACTGGTTAAAGAATAAAGAAACCAATTCCTGAACAGGAAAATCTTAATCTTACAGCAAGTTTCTTTCTGCATAACCACAAACTTAACACTAGTTGTTTCAGAATGCATTTAAAACCTGCCAGAAAAATAATGGAGATGAAAAAAAAAAAAAACAGCCGTTCACTGACATGGGCTTACTTCGCCACAATGCTGTCGTTCTTTGCGAGCCTCAGGATGGAGTCATCAGCTTCACCCTGCAGATGACAAAGCAAATGTCTTGAGACCACACCAGATGTAACTCGATCTGTGCCTTCACGTTTCCAACACATTCCAAATTTCACGTTTTAATACGCTACATATATGGATGCAGAGGAACAGTTCACACAAAAATTAACTTGTTTTTGTCCACACGACTCCAATATCTTGAGGATTTATCACAAACACAAAGCTTTTCACTTGGCAAGATATGAATTGACGGACTTGTCTGGATTGTGTTTTTATAAGCTGTTTGGACTCATTCTGACGGCACCCATTCACTTCAGAGGATTAATTGGTGGGCAAGTGATACAATTCTAATTATCTCTAAAACTGTTGGGATTAAGAAGCAAATTGATCAACATCTTAGATGGCCCGAGGCTAAATTTTCATTTTTAGATGAACTACTCCTTTAAGCGTGTTTGAACGTACCATTCTACGGATAGCACCGCAGATGGCGTAGGTCTTGAACTGTCCATTGAACCTGCCTGTAGCCTTGTCCACCTGTAAAAACCATAAAAGGCAGCAAATTGAAAAAAATAAAAAAAATAAATCACAACTGAGATTTTGCTGATAAGACTAATATACCTATTGGCGTCTAAAAGTGGCCATTTTGGCTTGCGTTACTTCCAATTTATACCAACAGTTTCGTCAATTTTTGTAAAATAAGTAATTATATTTACATACATTTTATTTGCTAGAATTAAACTGCATTTATTGATATATGCATGCAATGCAATTTAATATCCTGCAGATACACAAACAAAAAGACTAGTTTTGTAATGGTGTCAAACCTCAGCAATGTTGATCTGGATGGAGGCATGATCCTTGGCACCAATAATTCTGTTGCTAGCAGAGCTAGAAACAAACAATCAAACAAAAGTGTTTAATATGCTCAAGTTGTATAAACGTGTGCTCAGTCACAAAATATTTAACTAGTATCATAACTTTAAATATGTGGCTTGATAAAAACGAACAGACAGGCAGTTACTGCTGTGCATACAGTTCACATGATTTTTTAAACAAACACAGTATTCAATCAAATATTTAATGACACTTCCTAAAAAAAAAACCGTTTCTGTTCATTTAGATGTAAACTCACCATTTACGGGGGACGTACAGATCCACAAATTCACCAGCGTCGTTCTGCATCTTGACTTTATTTGATGACTGTCAGCTCAGTCTGCAGTAAACAATCAAATCAGTGAATTTCCAAGCTGAAATCAGCTTTATTAACACAAAAACACCTTTCTTCACAAGCTGGAGACAGAGTTGAGGTTTATATTTAAGCGGGGATAGTTAACTCAAAAGGGCCTGAGCGCGGCTCTCCCACATGTGTAGCACTGCTGCCTCATTCACTCACAATTAAACGCGCAGAAAACCGACTATTCGGCGAATATGTGACACACGCTGTGTAAAACAGTTCCGTGCATAAATGGCGTAAGAAAAACGCTGTAAATGTTAGCTCAAAACAGTAATAAGTTTCATAGTAAACTAGAGCTCATGGTGTTCTTACCGAGTATCACAAATGGCCGACACGGAAAGGAAGGAGAAAGGGCCAGGAAGTGACGTAACACGAAAGACAGGATAAGAGCGCGAGGACTTTATTTTAGCAGAGATGCCGAAATAGGAAACTATACAAACAAATGTCTGTAAATAATTATTGATAATAAATTCTGCATATTAAATAGCAAAGTGAAATAAATCCGTTTTTATGTTACGGACACTAGGCTAAATAATATTAAGTGTCCAGCTAAACTAATCTGATATTATTGTGGTACATAAATTCGTCAAGTTTAAAATAAGACCAAAGCAAAAACAGCATATTTCATCATGCCTATCGAATTAAAATATACTGGACACCAAGTTTTCAAATGAAAGAGAATTCTTCTGTTATAGCTAAATGTAGCCTATTCACTGAATATTTTAAGTAGGCTAGATGAGACGAAGGTGAAACTTTCTTTCGTGGACTGTCAGAAGTTAATAAATAGCATGCATACATACAGGTGCATCTCAATAAATTAGAATGTCGTGGAAAAGTTCATTTATTTCAGTAATTCAACTCAAATTGTGAAACTCATGTATTAAATAAATTCAATGCACACAGACTGAAGTAGTTTAAGTCTTTGGTTCTTTTAATTGTGATGATTTTGGCTCACATTTAACAAAAACCCACCAATTCACTATCTCAACAAATTGGTGACATGCCAATCAGCTAATCAACTCAAAACATCTGCAAAGGTTTCCTGAGCCTTCAAAATGGTCTCTCAGTTTGGTTCACTAGGCTACACAATCATGGGGAAGACTGCTGATCTGACAGTTGTCCAGAAGACTTACCTGGGCTAAGGAGAAGAAGAACTGGACTGTTGCCCAGTGGTCCAAAGTCCTCTTTTCAGATGAAAGCAAGTTTTGTATTTCATTTGGAAACCAAGGTCCTAGAGTCTGGAGGAAAGGTGGAGAAGCTCATAGCCCAAGTTGCTTGAAGTCCAGTGTTAAGTTTCCACAGTCTGTGATGATTTGGGGTGCAATGTCATCTGCTGGTGTTGGTCCATTGTGTTTTTTTGAAAACCAAAGTCACTGCACCTTTTTACCAAGAAATTTTGGAGCACTTCATGCTTCCTTCTGCTGACCAGCTTTTTAAAGATGCTGATTTCATTTTCCAGCAGGATTTGGCACCTGCCCACACTGCCAAAAGCACCAAAAGTTGGTTAAATGACCATGGTGTTGGTGTGCTTGACTGGCCAGCAAACTCACCAGACCTGAACCCCACAGAGAATCTATGGGGTATTGTCAAGAGGAAAATGAGAAACAAGAGACCAAAAAATGCAGATGAGCTGAAGGCCACTGTCAAAGAAACCTGGGCTTCCATACCACCTCAGCAGTGCCACAAACTGATCACCTCCATGCCACGCTGAATTGAGGCAGTAATTAAAGCGAAAGGTGCCCCCACCAAGTATTGAGTACATATACAGTAAATGAACATACTTTCTAGAAGGCCAACAATTCACTAAAAGTGTTTTTTTTTATTGGTCTTATGAAGTATTCTAATTTGTTGAGATAGTGAATTGGTGGGTTTTTGTTAAATGTGAGCCAAAATCATCACAATTAAAAGAACCAAAGACTTAAACTACTTCAGTCTGTGTGCATTGAATTTATTTAATACATGAGTTTCACAATTTGAGTTGAATTACTGAAATAAATTAACTTTTCCACAACATTCTAATTTATTGAGATGCACCTGTACACGTACATGCACAACAATTCATTTAAAAACAGATTTAATCCATCCACATTGTATTACTGACTTTGGTGTAAAATATATTTCTCACACAATGAGTTCTAATAAAACAGAAAATTGTGAGAATATATTCAATAAGAGGGATTAGTTCATGTTCACATACGGACCACAAGTCAAGGTTGGATCTGACCGCAGGAGAACCTCAGGATGGGCATCTCGAAGTGTGGATGCAGACAAGGTATTAAAGATGTTGAAAAAATAGAATATTATACCAGAGGTCTATGTTGTACAGAGTTTACTGCAGGGCATTCGTGTGCAGACATCGTAGAGATTCCTATATGTCACAAGCTATTCAGTAGTTGAAATGCCACGCTAAACATAATTCAGCAAAAATTCACTAGAATTTAATTTCAATACAAAAAATAATGCACAATCCCACAGACACGAACACCTCTTTTGAGTGTTCTTTATTGGATGAAGCTACTAAAATAACACTATTTCCCACCTGCTCTGTTTTTGATGTCATGTGCCATATGCTAAACAACAGATACCGGCTTGCAAAGGCCTGTAGCAAAATGCCATTACGAGAGTCTGTGGGAGATGTAAACAGCTGGTGTGCTCTCCTGGTCACGGACCATCAGATGAGTTACGATGACAGAAAAGGAATTCCTCTCAGTCATTCCTCTGTCTACGGCCTTACATTTCACTATTTCACATTGACTTTACACCTTAAAGCAGGGGTCACCACACTCGGTCCACACTTCCCTCAACACACCTGCCTTGAAGTTTCAAGTATACCAAGCAAGACCTTGATTGGCTGGTTCAGTGTGTTTGATGATTAGGGTTGGAGCTAAACTCTGCAGGACACCTGCCCTCAAGGAACAAGTTTGGTGACCCCTGCCTTAAAGGAATAGTTTACTCAAAAATTGAAATTTTCAGAAACTTTCTCACCCTCAGGCCAATCAACATGTAGACTGTTTTAAACTGTTGCGCTCAGCTAGCTATAATATTGCTTACTCCTGAAAAGGTTGCCTCATCTGAATCAGGAGAGAAATATGCACAGATCAAGAGCAATTTAAAAACGAAAACAGTTCAGAACAGTTCTAAACAAATATGTTGTTGGATTTTGATGTGAGAGATTGAATAGGGGTCAGGGGATGGACTTTCTCACTGGAGGAAGTGTTATTATGGATTATGGACTCGTATTTTGACCAGACGTGATGGTTTAAAGTTAAAAACCTCTCATTGATGGATTTGTTTATCACAAATCTTTTCACTTCACAAGACATTCATTTATGAGTCATGTGGATTACTTGTGGATTTTCATGATGTTTTCATCAGCTGTTTGGACTCTCATTCTGACGGCACCCATTCACTGCAGAGGATCCTATGTTGAGCAAGTGATGTAATGATAAATCTGTTCTGATGAAGAAACAAAATCATCTACATCCTGGATGGTCTGAGGGTGAGTACATTTCAGCAAATTTTCATTTCTGGGATAACTATTTTTTCTTAAACTATAATGTCTTAATAGAGCACACTTGAACTAATTTGCCCTGAAGTATCATCACTGTCAGTACATTGTATACGCTTTTTGTTTTCCTTCTGCATTATGTATAAATGGTAAACTCCCTGCACAGGAGAGAGAGAAAAAAAGAATGGCCCTGTGAATGTGTTAATTCCCTTGTATGGTGACATTATAACATTTTATTAGGTGACATAACGGAAAAGATAAAAATCTCATGCAAATTTATTGTGTGGGAAAGAGGTTGGTGGAGGTGAGTGTTTATATTTCATGAAATCAATAGGATCTTTTGAGAATGGCAATATAGATATGCTTCAATACTCTATAGTATCAAAAATAATGCTAAAAATGATAATCTTGCGGTAGGTATACAAAATGACCATATCTGCAATTTTAGTAAAGAAATAGTAAAAAAAGAATATGTAATGAAATAAATGTTATTCCTTTGAAGCCCATTCTTCTCCCCACCCCCCATTGGAAAAAAAGTTTAGCATTTTTGCAATGATTTTCTTGGGTACTTTTTTATTTATAGAACACAATACAGAATTATAAATGAACACAGATGTGATGAAAATAGGAAACAAGAAAATTACATGATCGAACCCTTAATAAATACAGGATTTCTTGCAAACTACAGAGATGTGTAGGATTTTTCTTCCTTATATATATATATATATATATTAAATTAATTAATTAATTTTTTTTTACTTAAATTTAATTTAATATTAGCTATGGGATGCTTTTTATATTTTATTATTGGAGGGCCATATTCACCACAGAAAATTGAAGAAAAAGTGCTATTGCAATTTATTTAGTGTCTTTCATTTCAGTTGCTCTGTTCATTTCATTTATAGTAAAATAGATCTTTTGTTTAATGTCACAATATATGAGGTATAGACATAGGTATAATGATACAGGCCTATTTATAGATGTAAAGCAATTCAACAGTTATCATCATGCTTATTACTTCTTTAAAATGCATTACATAATACATGTGCATCCAACAATCAAATTATAATCTTCCTTAGAGAGTCTGTAGCTGCCATTGCTACATGGATACCGTCTCAAAGTGTTTATGCGGACTTTGATTCCTGCTGGTTTTGCATGCTCAAGCTTAATGCATGACTTATCACATACAGCATTACAAATGAACATAGGAATCCTGTCAAGATCCACAGCGCAGCTGGAAAAATGAGAGTTTACAATGATAAGTTACACACATTTTCAATTCATGCATTAACAGAAGAATAATGTTGATCTATAAAGGGAACTCTGCTTACTTGTATGTCCATGGAGACAGTGATGCTTTGCTGATACCATGATTTAAAATGGGAATTCTGAGATTTTTTGTAACACTTTGAAATTCAGCTGCGGTACAGTTGCATGTGGAGCACTGGTTATAATCTGCGCTGGACAGTCCTGATATCAGCAACATCAACTGAAAATCAAAGTACAAAGAGACAGACAGTTATATGACCTCCAACATTTTTTTTTTTTTAATTAGTAAAAAACCCCAACAAATTTATATTTTTGTATTTATAAAAACTAATTTACATTTATCATATATATATATATATATATATATATATATATATATATATATATATATATATATATATAAAATTATATATGTATTAAAAATATTAGTATAAATATATAAATATAAAATATTATCAAATTTATAATAAATTTGTAAACCTCTTATATAATTGTCACCTAACAGTCTAAATAATATACCAACATTTGTAATGAGACAATAACATGACATAGAGAGTGCATAATAAAAAATACATCAATTTAATATATAACATAAATACTCGCTCTCTCTCACTATTAATTAATTAATAATTAATTATTTTAAATTAAGGCAGGTAAATTTCTTGTCTATACTTGTAACTTATAAATCTAGATAATATATCAACATTTATAATGAGATAATAATTTGAAATAGAAATTGCATAACAACATAAATATAAAAACAACAACAATAATAATAATAACCACCTACATAAGAGTATCTGGTAACACTTTACAATAAGGTTCATTAGTTAAACATTAGTTAATGTATTAACTAACATGAACTAACCATGAGCAATACATTTGTTACTGTATTTACTAATCTTCGCTAACGTTAGTTAATAAAAATACAGATGTTCATTGTTAGTTCACAGTGCATTAACTAATGTTAGCAAGATTTTAATAATGTATTATTAAATGTTGAAATTAACATTAACAAAGATTAATAAACGCTGTATAAGTGCAGTTCATTATTAGTTCATGTTAACTAATGTAGTTAACTAATGAACCTTATTGTAAAGTGTTACCGAGTATCTTTAGTTTTGATGTTCAAAGAAAGACACAAAAGTGTTAGAAGAGCTAGGGAGTCAAATGTGTCTCAAGTAAAAATCATCAGGTAACTCACCAGCAATACAGACAGCATCATGAGATCAGCTTTAATCTCGTCCCACAGTCCAGGAATTAGGTGAAAACTTATTTTTGGCTGCCGAGCTGCATTTATATTGACTGTGAGCTGAATCAAGCAATGACGTGAACCACCGACGTGTTTCCCAAACAAATTTGCATGTGTTACAGGCTCCAGTGGATGGACTGCCTGCTTTATAGTTTCCATAATGGAATCAGAGAGCTGCCTATCATATTCAGTCTGCTATATTGTCCCCAGGCAAAGTGAGTGTGACAATCACATCTATTAACAAAGAAGAAGAAAGAGAAAATAGTAAACCTTGTCATCTGTTTCAGGCGTTCTCTCAATGTGTTGACAGACTGGGGTAAATGAAAAGGTCAATCGTAGGCAAAAAAAGGGACACAATTTAAGCTTGTCCTCCTACACGTTACCAGTACCATAAATATTGCAATGTGTGTGTGTTTTTTTTTTAAATTCAGTTTTCCATAAGGCACAAAGCCATGACTATTTATGGTGTTTTGTGGTGTAATTATATTAATCATAATATCAGATAGACACAACAGATAAAATTAACATTTACGGGTACCTTTCTTGTAGATAAATAACCAATAAATCAAAATCAAACCATGATTGAAATATCTATACTAAAGATGACTATTTGAAGATTTTTGGTTTACATTCATCATAACTAACCATTTTAATTTTGCACTTGGTGTGGTTATTATATCCCACAAAGAAGGAGACCCACAAACTACACTGTCATTGCATTATATAAGAGATTATTCATACTCTGGAATAAACCGTCCACAGTAAACAGGCAGAGGCAAAGCAAGCACTGGTTTGCATATTAGGAAAACAAAGTGAGTAAACCACATGCAAACATAACTGCACCAAATCACACTTTTGATTTTAGATATTCAAATTCAAAACCATATTATTCATAAATGCACAACTTATGTAACATATGAAAACAAAATGAGTATGTGGGTTGCTTGTTTAATTAATATATAAAATATACATGCTTAAATACATTCATTTATGTAATGAAATACATAGTTTTATGCATCAGAAATCAATAAAATGTCATCACCATCCCTGTAAAATAAAACAAACATACTGATCATTTCATTATAAACATTCTTTTTTCCATACATTCCTAATGTATTAAACTGATTTTAAATAGTTAAAGTCTTTTCTGACTTATATATTGTTATATATAGTTTTATATATGATTAGAAGTAAGCCATAATAAGAGGTGATTCCTCTGTGGTTATGGTGGAGGAGGTTTTCGTAGGAGGAGATCTCCCACATGAGGGAATCCCAACAATGAATCAATTCTCTCCATGCTGGGAATACTGTTTGTCATGAGAGATCTACAGAATCTAATGTTTTGCATACACTGAAAACAAACAGCTGAGATGATACAGTACGGCACGTGCCTACAACAAGTTTAGTGGATCAGTATCACTATATATATATATATATATATATAAAATTAAGTTTTCTTACCTTTCTTTCTGGATCATTTGCATCTATTTCTCTACATCCTGCACACCCAACGTTATTTTTATTAGTAATATTATTTCAATTCATTACGTTCATATTCCCAAAGCAGCTACTTTTTTTCCCCTTTCCTGCTTACACTGTAAAACGTGATAAGTTGACTTAACTTAAAAAAATTGAGGAAACCCGTTGCCTTAAAATTTTTAAGTAAATGATAATTAAAAAAAATAAGTTAATTGAATTGTCAAGTTCACTTAACTTTTTTTTAAATATTATGTATTATTTTTTTAAGTTAAGTCAACTTTCACTTTTTAGAGTGTATGAATTGCTAGAGTCAGAACTATAGCAGAAGTGCTCCAAAGAAAATGGTTTCGATACAATTCAGTATTTATAATATTGCTTTCTCCAGTGAAAAATTCATCTTATCAGGAGAGAAATATGTACAGATCAAGCACTGTTTACAAATCATTCACTTCACACTTGTGGATTATTGTGATGTTTTTATCAACTCTCATTCTGACGGCACCCATTCACTTTAGAGGATCCATTGGTGAGCCAGTGATGCTAAATTTCTCAGAATTCGCTTCTGAAGAGAAACAAACTGATTTACATCATGGATGGTCTGAGGGAGAGTACATTTTCAGCAAATGTTCATTTTTGGGTGAACTATTCTTATAAGTACATCCAAGTGTATGAAAACCAGTCAGACAATACTTTAGTAATTCGTGTCACAATAAGGCAATCAGAGAATGGAGAGTTGATTTAAATGCTTTCTCGTGGTCATTTCAGAGTACTACAGATAAGGCACGTGCCTTTCTCCATGGTTCAAAGAAAAGCGTGTCACTTAATGAGAAGAACGCTTGCATGCTGAATGTGACCTTTCCATAGTACAAACAAATCATAAATAAAACAATGCAGTTCTAGCACAGTGGCATTCCCACGGAAACAACATTTGTAATATATTCAGAAGGAGTAGATGTGTAGGTGGAAGTGTGGGCTACAAAGACAGCACCTTGCATTTCTGATTGTTTGCATCCACATGATCACAGAATACATTTGATGACCAATAAAACTGATAAAAAAATTGCAAATAGAATATGAAAAACTGTATCAAAATTTAAAAATAAAACCTTTAAATGATACATTGATTTTTATTATTTTCAACCAAATAATAATATAATAAAATATACTATAATATACAGTTAATTCCAAAAATTTCTTTATCAGTTATTGAAAAAACATTATTGAAACTTTTTTTTATAATAATAAATCTTCAATATCAGTTTTTTTTTGTCTGTATTACACTGGAGATCAAAATTAGAGAACAATCTTTAAATAATTGATTTTATTTTTTCTAAGATATTGTTAATCTTCATTATTTAAAATTTAAAGGAATATTAGCTGTAGGCATACCACAGTTATACTAACATGTTTGACAAAATAAACAAGGCATTTAAAAAAAAAAACTTTATTTTGTGGAAAACACAGTGATCAGAATTAGAAAACAGTAACCACTGTAGCACGAAAGAAGATTACAACTAAAATTTGGGAGGGTTACAGCTGTCATTATTGTTATATTAGTAGTAAGTCGCTTTGGATAAAAGCGTCTGCTAAATGACTAAATGTAAATGTAAGTGTACAGGCCCTTGCTTTGAATGACTTCAGCACAGGACATCACTAGTCTCTCACACTGCTCTGGTGTGATCTTGGTCCACTCTTCTTCCACAGTTCGGTGGCTGTAGTGGGTTTCTTAGCCATAACTTTGTCACCAAGGATTTTTCAGAGATATTCAATCAGGTTTAGATGAGGACTCTGAGGACTCGAGAACAAAATGTTTCCCATCCCAATAAATTAAACTTGCTCTCATCACTGAAGTGAACTTTGGACCAATTCTCCTCTGTCCACACAACATGCTCCTCAACAAACATATTTGAATCCTTTCTTAACTGGTGAGCAATTCCAGCTGCAGTGTTGAACCGATTCCCTATTGAGAGTCTCTGCATTATTCTGTCTTCTTACTCATTTCTCTTTCATGGATGACCAGCCTTTTGGGGGGAATTGAATGAATTAGTGTCATTGTAAAACTCACAGATTTGGAAAGTCCAACTACTCTTGCAGTGGCTGAAAGGCCCGCCATCTTGCACTCTCAGTGAAAACTGGAGGAATGCTGCCAGTTAAATAGGGTTTGTCATAATTAAAAGGGACAAAACACACACAGTTTCACCCAATCTCATGTTAATCTTGAGTAGCATTGCATCCTTCATATCTCCAAAGAGTTTTTAGTTTGATCAGTTTATCAGTCAAGAAACTTTTACGAACCCAGAGGGAGTGTAGGCTATTTGGCACAGAAATACTCCTTCATACGGCCAAGTCATTTTTTGAAACTTTGCCATGTTTAGCATGAGAATGCAAATCTTTAACAGTGTAAATAACTCAGAATGCATGAAATAGCATTAGATGCCAGATTAACACCAATAACTTTTGAGTTCTTTTTCAGAGTTCAGTTTCTTTTATGCTGTGCTTCAGAAAAAAACTTCCCTTCTACTCCTGTTAGCATAACTTCAAATAGAACTTCAAAGCACACTTTTAAAAATGATTTTAATGGTAAAAAACTGTGAAAATGCTACAGTAAAATCCTGTTAAATGGTTAACGGTAAGTTCCTGTAAAATTTACAGGGAAAATCCGTAAACTGACGTTCCCAGTATTCCCTGTGTTGCATTTCAAATTTTGTTTGAATTTGATGTTTTTTCTTTGAAATAACTATGTTTCTTCTTAGTTTTTTTCTTATCAGTTATGTTTATTAGGGTTGTATGTTACATCTAATGTTGTTAAATTAATGTTTATTGCATATTTCAGTTTAATGAGTCTTACCATGATGGTGTTTAGTGCTTATGTGAATGACACTGTGGACCTTCTATATATGTTACTATTTAAAAGCTGCTTGTGATGGGCTTTGGTTCATCATGTGACTTTCTCATCACCACCTGCATTTGGTGGTTATCAGTGTATTACAAAGGTACAAAACAGATTTCATTACTTCTGTAGGTTGGTATATTAACATTATGTCAGTTAATGAAATTACGGTATTTAAATGTAAATTTAAGTTAAAACCATAAAACCTAAAATGTTGTTATTGTATTTTTACGGTAGAATTCCAGCAACCACAGTTGCCGTTTTTTTACCGTAAATTTTTCAGATTTTTTTTTTTTTACAGTGCAGCGTCCTTGAAATTTAGGAAATTATAGGTTGTTCTCTAATTTTGATCTCCATTGTACATGCATTTTTTTTCTGTCCTGTAAAAAAAGAGCCTAATATCTGTTAGACAGACCAAAGAACAGACACACTGTAAAAGTGAAAGTTGACTTAACTTAAAAAAATTTAGGAAACTCGTTGCCTTAAAATGATTAAGTATATAATAATTAAAAAAAAAAAAAAAGTTAAGTGAACTTGACAATTCAATTAACTTATTTTTTTAAATTATCATTTACTTAAAACTTTTAAGGCAACGGGTTTCCTAATTTTTTTTTAAGTTAAGTCAACATCACTTTTTACAGTGAGGTGTCTTTAAAATATAAATCATTTTGAGAAATGTAACTTTTCAAGTATCATTATTTGCAAATGATTCAAGTCTTCATTTACATTTAGCAAAGACACTGAAGTGTTTGAATAGGTTGGAATGTGTTACATTGTTGTGTAATGAAAGTAAAAGTGTAAAATGAAAAAGCGTATGAAATATGATGTGTGAAGTGAGGAATTTCTGTCTGGGCGATACAGTGGAGATCCTCTTTGTGTCCAGGATTTCTCTAACTGCGTGAACCGCTGTGGTAAAGAAATCCCACACAAAAGGAATCCATGTGGAACGATTGCTTTCATCCTAAAAATATTGCCCGTCATGGTTTCAGCTGATACCTTGGAGGCACATGTATTGTTTTGCATATGTCATCTGTAAATAAAACAAAAAATGAATGCCTGAAGCAGTGTTAGTAGTTATGTGGGTCGTTCTATTATCAATAGAAATTTAATAGAAAAACATTGAATGTATTATTACTAAAATACATATTTAGTGCATTTAATTAAATATTGTCCTCATGAAACATTTATGTTTTTCAATCTGTATTATCAACAGTGTGTATTTTTGTTATTTGAAAAACATATGAAGTAACATTTTATAATAGGTTCAGATACATTTAAAACGTATCACAACTCACTATAATGTATGCAATAAAATCGCATAACAAATTACAGTGCAATGCAAAAAAATTAATTTTAATATGGCATTCATGAACGCACTTCTAAGGCACAGCATTGGAGAAATAATAATACGCAATAATGTCGCACACTTGAGATCATTTGCCCTGAAGCATCATGACTCGGTGAGCAGTTTAGTTGCTCTTTGTTCTTCATTGGCCTTTGTGTGTGACTGTATCCCACTCACTAATAAAGGAGAAAAAAGGCCCATTCCCTCACCTGAATGGCTACAGGTTGCCGTATCATTACGGAAAAACAGAACAGACACAACGCCGCTGCTGTTTGTCTCATGCAAATATGTCATGTAGGAAAGAGGTTGGTGGAATTACGTCAGGTGAAATCCTCAGCCCATCCTGATCAAGGTATAAAAGTCAGTCCTAAGCACAATACAGCAATATTCCTACTTTGCTTTACAGTACAGAAGCTGTACAGAAGCTGACGCTGAACGAGTGAAGAATGAACATCTCTGCTCTGTTGGTGAGTTAAACTAATCTTTCAAATTTCTTAAAATACAACACAGCGACTGTTATATAGTTTGGTGTATACGGTATGAGCGTCCACTAACTTGTGCTGTTTGAAACAGGTGTTTGTTTGTGCTGTCGTGTCTGTTTACGGATATCATGGTCTGCCCTGCTTTGACTGCAATCATCCATGTAGTGCGCCTCTCTTGATTAAAGTCAGAAATCAATTAAGCAAGCACATGGCCTTTACAGACTGCAGACTGAATGACCACATTTCAGACAAAGCCAATCCTACTTGGAAGTGCAAGTAAGTATTCCTATAATTTATTCAGTTATTTGTATGCTAGTAATATTTCTTATGTGTAATAATGTTCAATTAACAGCTTGATAAGGTTGTTTAGGCTACTGTTATTTCATATTGTAGATTTTATTTAATGTCATTTAAACATATGGAATAAGGTAGTTTAGAAGTGCTTATGTGTGAAGCTGGATCACATTGATATAATTAATATGGCTTAAACTGCTGATTCTTATCAGCCAAACAAGAGAGTGCAAATCACATTGTGAGGTTGAAACTGTATTAACAGTATTTGTTTGTCAGTAGTCTTTTTTAGATTGAGACTCATTTGAGCTTTGATGGTGATAATGGATATGATGTGTGTCAACGATGCACCACTTATCAGTCTTTCTTTTCCCAGGCCGTCACTTTCAGCTTTACACAGGATTGGTACGACAGTCTATAACGCCACATGTGAAAAGTGCCCAGATCCAGGTTTCGAGGCAGTACCGATTGTGCAAAATATCAGCATGTTATTCAAAAAGAATTGCATGAACACTAATGACATTATATTATATGTAAAACCTGTCACAATTTCATTAGGCTGTACTTGTGCAAAGACACATTGAACAATATGCAAATTATGCCTGCATGCACTTTTGATAAGCTCATTAATATGACCATCTCTGAACTGCAATATGTTCAGGTCATGTATATTTTTATTTTTCATTTGTGAAAACCAAATATGATGACTATGTCTAAAAACGTAAAATCAGTGTCAGTGCTTTGGATTATGTTTTATGTTTTATGTTTTTGACAGAAATGTTTTTACAATGCATGTTTGTAAAAACTTTCTCAAAACCATGTAATGATTCAGTTGTTTGTATATTACACGTTATATATATATCATAAATGATGCATTTATTTGTTCTTCTTACAGAAGAGAATAAAGCTTGTTCAAATAAACAAAATCCTTTCTTTTTTTTTTATGATATACAAAAAAGTAAATGAATTTGACATGAGCTCATCCAAATGCCACACTGTCACAAATACATACAGTATCTTAGTGTATGAATGTATATTTTCTATTCAGAAACAGAGTTGTGTTTCATTTATTTCATATTTTATAACTAGGTAATACAGTTAAGGTCAAAATTACTGACACCCTTGGTAAATGTGAGCGGAGAAGGTTGTGAAAATAATTCCACAGGGTTATTTTTTAAATCTTTCATTAAAAAATCTAACCTTTCATTAAAGTAAAACATGTAGAACAGGGGGGAAATTCACATTATGAAATGTTTTTCTCCAATACACATTGACCACAGTTATTAGAACCCTTAGAAATCCTTATGAATAAAATATCTCTTAAGTATATTCCCATTCATATTTACATTTTTAGAACACCAGGCTCACTAATAACATGAAACTGTTACGAGCCAATGGCTTCACATTTCAAAGGTGTACAGATATGAGGCAAGGTTAATCATCCATCACACTGAGTAAAACCAAAGAATATAGTTCTAATATGCAGCAAAAGATTGTTGAGCTTAATAAAATAGAAAGTGACTGAAATAAAAGAGCTAAAGCATTGAAAATTCCCATTTACACCATCAGGGAAATGATTGAGATGTTCCAGTTAACCGGAGATGTTACGAATCGGCTAGGAAATGGACGTGTGTTGATATCGTCCCAATGAGGAGAGTTTGAGTGGCCAAAGACTCCCCAAGGATCACAGTTGAAAAACTGCAGAAATGATTTGAGTCTAAAAAACAACAAACAGCACCTACATTACAGCAAGGTCTCAAGTCTCAAGTTTCCACTACAAAGTAGACCAAAGTACTGTACAGCAACACAACAAAACTACAATAGTTATCAACAATAACAGAAAAAAATAAATAAAAAATAAACAATTAAAAGCCATAGAAAACAAATATGTTTTCACACGGGATTTAAAAACATCAACTGAGGGTGCAGATCTGATGAAGAGTATTCCATAGTCTTGGGCCAGCAACCGAAAATGCACGATCCCCTTTAGTTTTCAGACGAGTTTTCGGAATTGAGAGCAGTAAGCAATTGAATGATCTTCGAGGTCTACAAGAGTTCATATGAATCAGGTCCTTAATATATTCTGGAACCATATCATGGACAGCTTTAAAAACATACAGCAACACCTTATACTGAATCCGATATTTAACCGGAAGCCAATGCAACTTTTCCAAAACTGGAGTAATATGCTCGCTTTTCTTTGTGCTAGTAAGGAGCCTCGCAGCGTGTTCTGGACCAACTGCAATTTTGAAATAAGAGATTGGCTTACTCCCAAATAAAAAGCATTACAGTAATCCAAACAGGAGGAGATGAATGCATGAATTACTATCTCAAGGTCAAGAACAGACAAAAAGGACTTCATTTTTGCAATAGTCCTCAACTGAAAAAAAAACAACTAAAAGCCTGTGGTGTTGATGGAGTAATTGTACGGGAAAAAACATAAGAGGGATCAGAGTCAGGGGAAAATCCTCTAATCTCATTCAAAAAGAAATTTAGCATATTCAGCTGCTAAACACTATACTGGTACTTCACACAGGACCGAGATCTGTGGTCAGATGAAACGAAAAAAAAATCAGCTTTTTGACACACAAAATAAACAGTCGATTTATTGTTTACACCCTTTTTTTTGCTCATATTTAACAAGGGTGCCAATAATTCTGACCAGGACTGTATATTTACATACGTTTTCATTTTTGATCTTTCATTCTGCATTTGACCTTTCAAATGTAACGTTTCCATAGTATCAACAAAACAGAAACCACACTATCTGTACTAAAACATATGCAATATGCTTATCGCTTTTAGAAAACGTGTAGGTTAAAGTGTGGGTTTATCTTTCAGTCACATTATTCAAACACCACTTATTGTCCCTTTATTATTGTAGTATTTGACAAACAAATCCTTTTATTTCCAAGTGTGTTTATGCTTGTGTTCCTTCAATTATGTGTTAACAAAGGCACTGAGTTGTTTCAGTGCTCTATGATATGACACACTGATGGAGTAATAAAAGTAAAGTGGAAAAAAAAAGAAAGTTATATATTTTTTTCTGTTCAGGCTCAATATCTTTGTGACGAATAAGCACACATTAGCATACTTTTTTTTTTTTAACAAAAGAGTATTTATTACAGAAATGATGCACTTAAAAATATACTTAAATATGAACTGTTTTGGACACTTATTTGCATGAAAGAAATTGTATTGTAGATTAAATTCATATTAAATGCAATTAACTAAACTCTAGAGTTTTTGACCCACTTTTTATATGTAATTTCATAATTACTTATATTGTCTTTAAAATATGGTATAATACTTCTGAATGTACTGATAAGCATTTATGCTAAATATACCTTTTTTGCAACTGTATCTTACTTTAAATGTAATATCAAATAACACATCAAAATAGATCTACTTAGCACAACAAAAGATTGATAAAACAATGATTTCAAATGTACTATTAATCTGACATTTTTACAGAGTGCACTTTTTAAAAGTGTATTTAAGTGTGTTAAGAAACATGAAAGTGTACTCTATTAAGTACACTTAAGAGGCCTTAAATTTCTATTATATTCTCGGAAAGTACTTTTTTTTTAAAATATTCTTTTAAGATTTTAAATATAGGCTATTACAAGTGCACATTCAATACAATTAAGCACATTTCTTTTCCACAAGGAGAAACATGAGTCATAGTATGAGGGATTCCTCTGTGTCCAGGACTTCTCTGACTGTATTAATCATTGTGGTTAGGATATCCCACACACAAGGAATCCCCACTACGGAAATATTGTTTCCAGGAATAATAACTGTCATGGTATCATTATCTCAGACAAACGGTTTCTTCTGTTTTGCATATGCAAACTTAAAATGTTTATTTAGACCATAGACAAATAAACAAAGAAATAAACATATTGACTGAATAAAAAACTGAATAAAATATAGTACCATATAACTCTGAAATAACTTGTTTCAGAGTCATACAGTTTATTCTAGAGTAGAACAGAAATGTAAGCCATTTAAATCCAGCCAGTGATCCCCTTCTAATATAAAATACTGATAACATCCTCAATATAGATTTAAGATCATTATAATTTTCCAAATAATGAAGTAGTTAAACTCATTATTTCTTTTGCATTACATTAAAGATTAATGGTTTAAATAATTATTTAAATAATTAAAAAATAAAATACTTAATCCATTAGTTAATCTTTAAAGTAATGCAAAAGAAATAATACGTTTAATTAATATAATTAAAAAGGCATGCATGTATACATCACTGAACTATTTGTCATACTACATTTTATTAAATTATATATATATTTTTTTTTTACAGCAATGTCTTTAATATCACCTCTGAGAAAAACAAGACATTACAGCAATGAGAATTTGGGTGCTTAATTGTTCTTACGCCACAATTAATAAAGTAGTATAGTAGTATGAGTAATAATAATAAAAAAAAAACAAGAAAATGAGGCATAAATAACGTAACTGTATGTTCAGATGATGGTTCATCTGTCTGCACTGACAGAGCCAAGATATTTTAAAACAACACGTACAAAAGCAGCACTCAGTGTACTCAGTACTTACGATCACTGAAACTGCTGACACAAGTCTTGCTAATGCAGACTTGTTAAATAAGGTACAAAGATACAGAGAGCTGAAAGAGCTCCATTAATGGCACACAACCATTAAGTATTAGAGTAGCGGCATACACTCTCACAAGGTAATAACCATGTCTACCAAGCTGATTAGACTGTCCTCATCCACTCATTTCTGAGTGTGCATTTGTGTTTGCTTTCTGAGTGTGTTTATCCCGTTCACAACACAGGGAGAAAAAAAGGCCCATTCCCTCACCTGAATGGCCACAGGTTACCGTATCATTATGGAACAACAGAACAGACACAACGCCGCTGCTGTTTGTCTCATGCAAATATGTCATGTAGGAAAGAGGTTGGTGGAATTACGTCAGGTGAAATCCTCAGCCCATCCTGATCAAGGTAAACAAGTCAGTCTTAAGCACAATACAGCAATATTCCTACTTTGCTTTACAGTACAGAAGCTGTACAGAAGCTGACGCTGAACGAGTGAAGAATGAACATCTCTGCTCTGTTGGTGAGTTAAACTAATCTAGCAAATTTCTTAAAATACAACACAGCGACTGTTACATAGTTTGGTGTATACGGTATGAGCGTCCACTAACTTGTGCTGTTTGAAACAGGTGTTTGTTTGTGCTGTCGTGTCTGTTTACGGATATCATGGTCTGCCCTGCTTTGACTGCAATCATCCATGTAGTGCGCCTCTCTTGATTAAAGTCAGAAATCAATTAAGCAAGCACATGGCCTTTACAGACTGCAGACTGAACGACCACATTTCAAACAAAGCCAATCCTACTTGGAAGCGCAAGTAAGTATTCCTATAATTTATTCAGTTATTTGTATGAATGAATGAGGCATTTATATAGCGCTTTAATGTGTATTGCAATACACCCAAAGCGCTTTACAATCATGTGAGGGGTCTCTTCTCAACCACCACCCGTGTGCAGCATCCACTTGGATGATGCGACGGCAGCCACAGGACAACAGCGCCAGTGCGCTCACCACACACCAGCTACAGGTGGAGAGGAGAGAGTGTCGTAGAGCCAATCAAGTGGATGGGGATTATTGGGAAGCCATGATAGACAAGGGCCAGTGGAGGGAATTTGGCCAGGACACCGGGGTTACACCCCTACTCATTACGATGAGTGTCATGGGATTTTTTTAATGACCACAGAGAGTCAGGACCTCGGTTTAACATCTCATCCGAAAGACGGTGCTTTTTTACAGTATAGTGTCCCCGTCACTATACTGGGGCGTTAGGACCCACACAGACTGCAGGGTGAGCACCCCCTGCTGGCCTCACTAACACCTCTTCCAACAGCAACCTAGTTTTCCCAGGAGGTCTCCCATCCAGGTACTGACCAGACTCAACCCTGCTTAGCTTCCATGGGCAACCGGTCTTGGGCTGCAGGGTGATATGGCTGTGGCATTGTATGCTAGTAATATTTCTTATGTGTAATAATGTTCAATTAACAGCTTGATAAGGTTGTTTAGGCTACTGTTATTTCATATTGTAGATTTTATTTAATGTCATTTAAACATATGGAATAAGGTAGTTTAGAAGTGCTTATGTGTGAAGCTGGATCACATTGATATAATTAATATGGCTTAAACTGCTGATTCTTATCAGCCAAACAAGAGAGTGCAAATCACATTGTGAGGTTGAAACTGTATTAACAGTATTTGTTTGTCAGTAGTCTTTTTTAGATTGAGACTCATTTGAGCTTTGATGGTGATAATGGATATGATGTGTGTCAACGATGCACCACTTATCAGTCTTTCTTTTCCCAGGCCGTCACTTTCAGCTTTACACAGGATTGGTACGACAGTCTATAACGCCACATGTGAAAAGTGCCCAGATCCAGGTTTCGAGGCAGTACCGATTGTGCAAAATATCAGCATGTTATTCACAAAGAGTTGCATGAACACTAATGACATTATATTATAGGTAAAACCTGTCACAATTTCATTAGGCTGTACTTGTGCAAAGGCACATTGAACAATATGCAAATTATGCCTGCATGCACTTTTGATAAGCTCATTAATATGACCATCTCTGAACTGCAATATGTTCACGTCATGTACATTTTTATTTTTCATTTGTGAAAACCAAATATGATGACTATGTCTAAAAACGTAAAATCAGTGTCAGTGCTTTGGACTATGTTTTATGTTTTTGACAGAAATGTTTTTACAATGCATGTTTGTAAAAACTTTCTCAAAACCATGTAATGATTCAGTTGTTTGTATATTACACGTTATATATATATATCATAAATGATGCATTTATTTGTTCTTCTTACAGAAGAGAATAAAGCTTGTTCAAATAAACAAAATCCTTTCTTTTTTTTTTTATGATATACAAAAAAGTAAATGAATTTGACATGAGCTCATCCAAATGCCACACTGTCACAAATACATACAGTATCTTAGTGTATGAATGTATATTTTCTATTCAGAAACAGAGTTGTGTTTCATTTATTTCATATTTTATAACTAGGTAATACAGTTAAAGGGGTGGTTTACTGCTTTTTTTCTTTGCTTGATTGTGTTTATGGGGTGCAATATAACATGTCTTCGTGTTTCGTTTGTTAAAAAACACCTTATTTTTCATATATTTCACCTTTATTGTAAGCCGCTTTCTCCTCTGTCATTTGAACGACCGGTTGACTTCCTGATTCTCTGAAACCACTCCCTCAGAAACAGGCGATGGGCTCAGATTGGTTAGTTGGGCCGGTGTGTTGTGATTGGCTAAACTGCGTACTGCACATTGTCCGGAAACTTCACGCCATTACCTTCACGGGCGACAGCTGCATGTGCTCCGGTCAAATGTAAATAATGGTGTCAATATTGCCGTATCAGTTTGAGCCAGAATCAGACCCAGAAAGCGGTAATGAAGAGAGTCCAGCAGAACTTCCGCAAGCACGGCTCTTACAAGCGTTTCTGAATGGAAGTTTGCTGTTGTGATTACATATCATTGTTTGAAGTTTGTACACGTTTGTCTTATACACACAAAATAGCATCGAACTATCTGGCTACTAACCAAACAGCGTTGGCTTGTGTTTACGTTCTTGATCAAATCGAAAAATTACGTCATAAAGTATACATGGAAAATACATTTACAAAATTAGTACATAATTACAAATTCGGGTCCAAAATGTTTGTACGCGTTTGTCATAGACACACGAAATAGCATTTAACTAACTGGCTACTAAAGCCAGCATTGGCATTTGTTTACGTACTTGATAAAACTAAAACATTATGTCTGAAATTATACATGCAAATTCATTTAAAATTATGAAATCTTACTTACAGGTTGTGGCCCAACAACTGCTGCCTCTGGATTTAAAGTTGGAACTGCTCCATGTTTTAGTAATAGTTTCTGTGTGAGTCCGGCCTTGAACTCGTGTAGATTCTGGAAGCTGTCTTCTGTAAAATGCGCAGCACAGAGAGCTAAATTAGGATTGTAATTGTCAGGAATATAATCAAACATAAATTTTAACCATTGTTGACGAACTACAGCGTCCGTAGGAAGCCCGAACACAGACCTGACTGCTGGGTGAAAATAACACCGTTTCGACGGCATGACTACAACTCTCCACTATAACTTTTCCTCTTCGACACAGCCGCAGAACATGGCCTTGCCCCCTCTTTGGCATGTTCTGGAGGGAGGGGTTGATGCAAATGTATGGGTTTTTTACGTATGCAACCCGGGAAGTATCTCGTTGTAGTCCCATATGAGTCGTTTTTGTAGGCATTAAACTTCCTGATTTTTAAAAGACGATATCTCCGCTTACGTTGAACTTTCAGCGCAGCAACTTTGCAGATACTGTTCATGCACCAACAGCAATATTACACACTATTTAAAATGAAAAAAGTGAAATCGCAGTAAACCACCCCTTTAAGGTCAAAATTACTGACACCCTTGGTAAATGTGAGCAGAGAAGGTTGTGAAAATAATTCCACAGGGTTATTTTTTAAATCTTTCATTAAAAAAATCTAACCTTTCATTAAAGTAAAACATGTAGAACAGGGGGGAAATTCACATTATGAAATGTTTTTCTCCAATACACATTGACCACAGTTATTAGAACCCTTAGAAATCCTTATAAATAAAATATCTCTTAAGTATATTCCCATTCATATTTACATTTTTAGAACACCAGGCTCACTAATAACATGAAATTGTTACGAGCCAATGGCTTCACATTTCAAAGGTGTACAGATATGAGGCAAGGTTAATCATCCATCACACTGAGTAAAACCAAAGAATATAGTTCTAATATGCAGCAAAAGATTGTTGAGCTTAATAAAATAGAAAGTGACTGTAAGAAAAGAGCTAAAGCATTGAAAATTCCCATTTACAC
This sequence comes from Onychostoma macrolepis, assembly GCF_012432095.1. Classification (NCBI taxonomy): domain Eukaryota; kingdom Metazoa; phylum Chordata; class Actinopteri; order Cypriniformes; family Cyprinidae; genus Onychostoma; species Onychostoma macrolepis. Next base: position 21,089,644 of record NC_081177.1, on the reverse strand, counting down.
CATCAGGGAAATGATTGAGATGTTCCAGTTAACCGGAGATGTTACGAATCGGCTAGGAAATGGACGTGTGTTGATATCGTCCCAATGAGGAGAGTTTGAGTGGCCAAAGACTCCCCAAGGATGGTTCCCATACAGCGTCTTACGACACAGTACGAGTGGAATATCGAAAGGGAACGTACTCTGTTACTATCGTAACCTCGGTTCCCTGAGATATGGGAACGAGCACTGCGTCGTAAGACGCTGTATGGGAAAAACTCCTTTTTTCCTCTTCAACTGAAGCCTTGGTGTAAAGTGTAAAGTGAAACTGCACGACCATTGGTTCGTGCAGTGCTATAAAATCGAACCAAGAACCAGTGGCGGCGCTGAGCGAGCCTATGGCTATGCAGCCTGCCATAGCCTGCCAAAATGGGCGGGGCCTCTGGCTATATAAGCGGCCGCTTCGTTCCCATATCTCAGGGAACCGAGGTTACGATAGTAACAGAGTACGCTCCCTTTCGATATTCCACTCGTACTGTGTCGTAAGACGCTGTATGGGAACCAGTACAATCACGCCGTGCTATGATGGGGAACGACTCAGAATCAAGACTCACGTGGGGGTAAGACCTATGGGAGTCAATAGAATACACCAAGCACAAGCTGAGCCAACAGGGTCATCCGTGGCCTGGGTGTCGTCCCCTATAGTTTATACCTGGTATCCATATAATATGGACCTTCCAAGTGAAGGAGGGGCTTGAACAATGATGGTCAAGCGAATCCCTAAGACTGCAAAACTAGCCGGAGGCGGCGAACTAAGCAGAAAGGACTTTGGCCTGTAAGGCAGGGACGTCCAGGTTGTAAAACATTACAAATGTGGACGGCGAGGACCTTAGGTACATAACCCAGCCTTGGTTTCAGGACGACCTTGGAGTCGTTAGGCCCGAATTCCAGGCAAGCAGGGCTTGATGGAAAGGGGCTGTAGGTCTCCTACTCGCTTAACTGACGCCAGCGCTAACAGCAGGGCGGTTTTAAACGAGAGTGATCTGAGGCTTGTGGATTGCAATGGTTCAAACAGGGAGCCTTTCAAGGCCCTTAGTACGGTTGGTAAGTCCCAAGGTGGAATTGTATGAGGACACGGGGGGTTAATTCTCCTGGTGCCTCGTATAAAGTGGACCACCGCACTGTTCCTGCCCACCGATCGGCCAGCAATAAGGGCATGGAAAGCCGCTATGGCTGCCGCATAAACTTTGATGGTGGATGAGGAACGCTGTTTATCCAGCATCTCCTGCAGAAACGAAAGAACCACTGATACATCAGAGGTAACCGGATCCAAGTCGCGGTCTTGACACCAAGCCGAGAAAATAGACCATTTCAGAGCATAGAGGCGTCTGGTAGACGGGGCTCTAGCTTCTGCCATAGTGTTTAAGACACGCTCTGGGAGGCCGAAAGGCTCCCGTTGAGCGGCCACACATGCGGGGCCCATAACTCGGGCTGTGGATGCCACAGCGTGCCGTTCGCTTGAGAGAGGAGGACCCGTCTCAAGGGAATGGGCCATGGGGCTGCTTCGAGCAGCTGGAATAACTCCGACACCCACGGCTGGTTCCTCCAGAAGGGGGCTATTAGAAGAAGCTTGTGCCATTGTTCCCTGACTCATCTGAGTACCTGCGGTAGCAGAGCGATTGGAGGGAACGCATAGAGCAGGAGGCTGGGTCACTCGTGGGCCAGGGCATCCGTGCTCTTCGTGAAAAAGATTGGGCAATGAGCGTTGTCTTTGGAGGCGAAGAGGTTCGAGCGTTGCCAAAGACTTCCAAGATTTTCTGAACCATGAGTGGGTGGAGCATCCATTCTTCTGAGGAAACGTTGTTCCTCGACAACATGTCTGCTCCTTGATTCATTTTGCCCGGCACATGCGTCATCTTCAGTGAACGCAGATTGGTCTGAGCCCGCGTGCAAGAAGGTCGCTCGCCAGCGTGCAGAGGCGCTTCGAGACTAGGCCGCCCTGGTTATTTATGTATGACACCACGGACCTGCTGTCTGAGCGTATTAGCACATGGTGTCCCCTTATGTCCGGTAGGAAGAATTGACAGGCACGACACACTGCTAGCATCTCTAGGCAGTTGATGTGCAGACCCGACTCTTCAACCCTTGTTGGAAGCGTCTGTCGTGACAACCTTCCATCTGTGCGCCGTGTCTAAGATCACACCCTGCCTCAGCCAGAGGGGGTCCCTCTAACGGGCCAGGGCTGATACACAGGCCCGAGTCACCGTTATGCGATGGCAACCGTGACGCCAAGCCGCGGATGGAACCCTCTGCTTCAGCTAGAACTGGATGGATTGCATGTGAAGCAGGCCCAACTGAAGTACTGGCGAAGCTGCTGCCATAAGGCCCAGCATTTTCTGGAAGGCCTTGAGCGGATAAGCGGTCCTTTATTGAAGGAGGCTGTGCGGTGCTGAATCGTCATGGCTCGTTCCGCTGAGACAGTTGCTGTCATCTGCACTGAGTCGATAACTGTCCCCAGGAACAATACTCGTTGGCTGGGTGACAGTACGCTCTTGGCAAAGTTGACCCTGAGCCCCAGGCAATCTAAGTGGCTGAGGGTGAGGATCTTGTGCGATGTTGAAACCACCTCTGACTGGGCCAGAATGAGCCAGTCGTCGAAGGTAGTTGAGGATGCGGATTCCCATCTGTCGCAGAGGGGAGAGAGCCGCATCCATGCATCGCGTAAAAGTGCAGGGAGCCAGGGACAGCCCAAACGGAAGGACCTTGTATTGATATGCCACCCCCTTGAATGCGAATCTCAAGAATTGTCTGTGATGGGGGGGCTACCTGGATGTGAAAGTATGCGTCTTTCAGGTCCAGTGACATGAACCAGTCCCCTGGGCATATTTGAGAGAGGATCTGCTTCAATGTGATCATCCTGAACGACCTTTTTACCAGGGTGTGATTCAGGAGTCTGAGATCTAGAATAGGTCGCAGGCCGCCGTCTTTCTTGGGGACGAGGAAGTAGCAGCTGTAGAAGCCTGACTCGCTCTGGGCTGGAGGAACGACTTCCATGGCTCCCTTTACCAGCAGATTCATCACCTCTGTGCACAGGACTTGAGCGTCCTCGCTGCGCACTGTGGTGGCGACCACACCGCGGAAGCGTGGTGGTCTTCGAGCGAATTGTGGCTATCACAGCGATTGGATGCCTGGGCGCTAGAGTGGGCCCGTGGGGAACCATTAACACACTTTCCTCTGCACCCGTGGCGCTTCGGGAAGGGGTAGCGTCTTGCCGAGTGGGAACGCCCTCTATCCTGCCGATCCTTAGGAGGTCGGGGCTTGGGAGTGGCCAGCGTTGGCTTGGCAGGCTGCTGAGTCGGCGCAGGCTTGGGGCGACTAGAAGCAGCAGAAGAGCTGGTACGTTTCAGGAGGAAGTGTCACATCGCTTGAGACGACTTCTGAGCCTCCGTAAACCACTCCGCAAAGCCCTCCACAGCTGGCCCGAACAGGTTGTTCGACGAGACCGGAGTGTCGAGGAAGGGAACTTTATCCGCCTCTTTCATCTCCGTCAACGTGAGTCAAAGGTGCCAGGAGAATTAACCCCCCATGTCCTCATACAATTCCACCTTGGGACTTACCAACCGTACTAAGGGCCACCCGCATGAACCATTGCAATCCACGAGCCTCAGATCACTCTCGTTTAAAACCGCCCTGCTGTTAGCGATGGCGTCAGTTAAGCGAGTAGGAGACCTACAGGCCCTTTCCATCAACCCTGCTTGCCTGGAATTCGGGCCTAACGACTCCAAGGTTGTCCTGAAACCAAGGCTGGGTTATGTACCTAAGGTGCTCTCCACTCCGTTCAGAGCCCAGGTCATAGCGCTTTCCGTGCTTTCCCCTTCGACGGATGACCAGGAATTATTCCTGCTCTGCCCCGTCAGGGCCCTGAGTGTTCTGCCTCATACAGGAGATCAGAACAGCTTTTTGTCAGCTTCGGTAACCGCGCTAAAGGTCGCCCTGTTACGAAGCAAAGTGTTTTACAACCTGGACGTCCCTGACTTACAGGCCAGAGTCCTTTCTGCTTAGTTCGGCGCCTCCGGCTAGTTTAGCAGTCTTAGGGGTTCGCTTGACCATCATTATTCAAGCCCCTCCTTCACTTGGAAGGTCCATATTATATGGATACCAGGTATAAACTATAGGGGACGACACCCAGGCCACGGATGACCCTGTTGGCTCAGCCTGTGCTTGGTGTATTCTATTGACTCCCATAGGTCTTACCCCCACGTGAGTCTTGATTCTGAGTCTTTCCCCATCATAGCACAGCGTGATTGTAATGGTTCCCATACAGCATCTTACGACACAGTACGAGTGGAATATCGAAAGGGAACATACTCTGTTACTATCGTAACCTCGGTTCCCTGAGATATGGGAACGAAGTGGCTGCTTATATAGCCAGAGGCCCCGCCCATTTTGGCAGGCTGCATAGCCATAGGCTCGCTCAGCGCCGCCGCCGAGCCATTGGTTCGATTTTATAGCACTGCACGAACCAATAGATGTGCAGTTTCACTGCGTGATTGAAAGGCTTCAGTTGAAGAGGAAAAAAGGAGTTTTTCCCATACAGCATCTTACGACGCAGTACGAGTGCAATATCGAAAGGGAACAACAAACAGCACCTACATTACAGCAAGGTCAGGGGAAAATCCTCTAATCTCATTCAAAAAGAAACTTCAGCATATTCAGCTGCTAAACACTATACTGGTACTTCACACAGGACCGAGATCTGTGGTCAGATGAAACAAAAAAAAATCAGCTTTTTGACACACAAAATAAACAATCAATTTATTTTTTACAGCCTTTTTTTTTGCTCATATTTAACAAGGGTGCCAATAATTCTGACCAGGACTGTATATTTACATAAGTTTTCATTTTTGATCTTTCATTCTGCATTTGACCTTTCAAATGTAACCTTTCCATAGTATCAACAAAACAGAAACCACACTATCTGTACTAAAACATATGCAATATGCTTATTGCTTTTAGAAAACGTGTAGGTTAAAGTGTGGGTTTATCTTTCAGTCACATTATTCAAACACCACTTATTGTCCCTTTATTATTGTAGTATTTGACAAACAAATCCTTTTATTTCCAAGTGTGTTTATGCTTGTGTTCCTTCAATTATGTGTTAACAAAGGCACTGAGTTGTTTCAGTGCTCTATGATATGACACACTGATGGAGTAATAAAAGTAACGTGAAAAAAAAAAAGTAAGTTATATTTTTTTTCTGTTCAGGCTCAATAACTTTGTGAAGAATAAGCACACTTTAGCATACTTTTTTTAACAAAAGACTATTTATTACAGAAATGATGTACTTAAAAATATACCTTAATATGAACTGTTTTGGACACTTTGCATGAAAGAAAATGTATTGTAGATTAAATTAATATTAAATACAATTAACTAAACACTAGACTTTTTGACCCACTTTTTATATGTAATTTCATAATTACTTCTATTGTCTTTAAAATATGGTATAATACTTCTGAATGTACTGATAAGCATTTATGCTAAATATACCTTTTTTTGCAATTGTATATTACTTTAAATGTAATATCAAATAACACATCAAAATAGATCTACTTAGCACAACAAAAGATTAATAAAACAATGATTTCAAATGTACTATTAATCTGACATTTTTACAGAGTGCACTTTTTAAAAGTGTATTTAAGTGTGTTAAGAAACATGAAAGTGTACTCTATTAAGTACACTTAAGAGGCCTTAAATTTCTATTATATTCACGGAAAGTACTTTTTTTTAAATATTCTTTTAAGATTTTAAATATAGGCTATTACAAGTGCACATTCAATACAATTAAGCACATTTCTTTTCCACAAGGAGAAACATGAGTCATAGTATGAGGGATTCCTCTGTGTCCAGGACTTCTCTGACTGTATTAATCATTGTGGTTAGGATATCCCACACACAAGGAATCCCCACTACGGAAATATTGTTTCCAGGAATAATAACTGTCATGGTATCATTATCTCAGACAAACGGTTTCTTCTGTTTTGCATATGCAAACTTAAAATGTTTATTTAGACCATAGACAAATAAACAAAGAAATAAACATATTGACTGAATAAAAAAATGAATAAAATATAGTACCATATAACTCTGAAATAACTTGTTTCAGAGTCATACAGTTTATTCTAGAGTAGAACAGAAATGTCAGCCATTTAAATCCAGCCAGTGATCCCCTTCTAATATAAAATACTGATAACATCCTCAATATAGATTTAAGATCATTATAATTTTCCACATTGTAAATATGAGTTAAACTCATTATTTCTTTTGCATTACATTAAAGATTAATGGTTTATGTAATTATTTAAATAATAAAAAAAATAAAATACTTAATCCATTAGTTAATCTTTAAAGTAACGCAAAAGAAATAATATGTTTAATTAATATAATTAAAAAGGCATGCATGTATACATCACTGAACTATTTGTCATACTACATTAAATTATTTTATTACACAGATTTTTTTTTTTTTTTTTTTTACAGCAATGTCTTTAATATCACCTCTGAGAAAAACAAGATTTTAACACATTACAGCAATGAGAATTTGGGTGCTTAATTGTTCTAATGCCACAATTAATAAAGTAGTATAGTAGTATGAGTAATAATAATAAAAAAAGAGCCAAGAAATGAGGCATAAATAACGTAACTGAATGTTCAGATGATGGTTCATCTGTCTGCACTGACAGAGCCAAGCTATTTTAAAACAACACGTACAAAAGCAGCACTCAGTGTACTCAGTACTTACGATCACTGAAACTGCTGACACAAGTCTTGCTAATGCAGACTTGTTAAATAAGGTACAAAGATACAGAGAGCTGAAAGAGCTCCATTAAATGGCACACAAGGGCTGTAGCTATTGAATATTTTAGTAATCGAGTATTCTACCGAAAATTCCATCGATTAATCGGATAAGAAGTACTTTCTTTATTAAAGAACAATACTAAATATACAAGAGAAAATAAGACAGGCCTGTTAAAATGAACAAGTAATTTGTTTCCTTTTTAGAAAAATGAACATTTTTATTGCTGAAATTGCATATAACTGTGAAAACTAAACCCATTTAGTGCATTTAATTGCCATATTACATTCAAAATGCAGATACAGATATATAAAAACATAAAAATCAATTTCAAATTACTTTAAAAAAGGTAAACATAGTACAGCCTAAAACTAAGACATAAATGAAAATAATAACAGTAATAAATAAATAATAATTAAACCTAAACATTGTGCAACTTAAGTTTCAGCCTAACTACAGCTCAGGCATAACATAAGCCTTTACTGTCTTCTTAGAAGGCTTTGTGACTTTTGTAAGAGGCAAAAATTAGTGGACAGGAAGCTAACGTGGAACAAAAACAGGAGTCCATACACATAACATTTATTAACACATTTTTCAGCAACATGAATTTAAAGTTATTTGGAGAATAAACCCTCTTAAATGTCTCTCTGCATACTGGTGTAAGTGTGTGTGTGTGTGTGTGTGTGTGTGTAATCCTTTAAAGGAGCAAGTGGTTGCAAACACAGTGCTCTGTGTGTAGTTACAGTAAATGGTAGGGATGCACCGAAATGAAAATTCTGGGCCGAAACCGAGAATTCTGGATGTGCTTGGTCAAAAACCAAAACCGAAAATGCTTTGTAATAATTATTTGTTTTATTAAATAATACAAAGTAATTTGGTAAGACTTTTTAATTTAACTCAATTTTAATGACATGGAATAAAAAAATAAAAAAAAAAAAAAACATAAGCCAATAAAATAATCACTTTTATTGAAAGAAAATTGGACAGAAAATATATAAATATTAAATATCAATGTATTATGTTTATTCAGTTCTATGCAACAGAATCAGACATAACTGTTGTTGTTGTTTTTGACTAATTATCCAAATAAGGTATAGTCCTGCAAACAGGGTTTTTCCTTTCTCAAAATGCGGCAAAAGGTGGTACCATCCTTATCATGTGCACACAATGTACCCACCCTTCAAGTGGCTGAAACAAACACTTTTTACATGCAACATATTTTAGGTGTTATAATAATTATAGTTATATGATAAAAGAAAATGACAATTATAAAGTTATGTTTTATTTTCTCTCACCTAATGTTTTATTGTTATTTATTAAAATAGCCTAATGAAATGTTTTCTTTTTCCTCAGAAATTCTGTGTTGTGTATCTGGTTATCAAATGAAGGCAAGAATTATTAATTTAATTTATCTTTAAATGTTTGAAAATGAAAACTTATTTATATATACTTAACTTTTGAGTGGTAAATGAGCAGAATGCACACTGATAGAGCTGAATATTGAACGGAGCGTCACGTGGCGCAGTGATGAGAGGGAAACCTGAACACTGCTGGGTGGCACGGCATATATTTTCGGCAGCCGAAAATTCAGTGCATCCCTAGCAAATGGACTAAACGATTTTTCGAAGCACATAATTTGTCTCGATGATTTTTGGAATTCGAGTTACTCGAGTAACTCGAGGAATCGTTTCAGCCCTAATACACACTCACTTGGTAATAACCATGTCTACCAAGCTGATTAGACTGTCCTCATCCACTCATTTCTGAGTGTACATTTGTGTTTGCTTTCTGAGTGTGTCTATCCCGTTCACAACACAGGGAGAAAAAAAGGCCCATTACCTCACCTGAAAAGCCACAGGTTACCGTATCATTATGGAAAAACAGAACACACAACGCCGCACAACATTTAAAACATATCACAACTCACTATAATGTATGCAATAAAAATGCATAATGCATAACAAATTACAGTGCAATGCAAAAAAAGTTAATTTTAATACGGCATTCATGAACGCACTTCTAAGGCACAGCATTGGAGAAATAATAATACGCAATAATGTCTTTATAGAGCACACTTGAGCTCATTTGCCCTGAAGCACATGACTGTCAGCACAGCAGTTTAGTTGCTCTTTGTTCTTCATTGACCTTTGTGTGTGAATGTATCCCACTCACTAATAAAGGAGAAAAAAGGCCCATTCCCTCACCTGAATGGCTACAGGTTACCGTATCATTACGGAAAAACAGAACAGACACAACGCCGCTGCTGTTTGTCTCATGCAAATATGTCATGTAGGAAAGAGGTTGGTGGAATTACGTCAGGTGAAATCCTCAGCCCATCCTGATCAAGGTATAACAAGTCAGTCTTAAGCACAATACAGCAATATTCCTACTTTGCTTTACAGTACAGAAGCTGTACAGAAGCTGACGCTGAACGAGTGAAGAATGAACATCTCTGCTCTGTTGGTGAGTTAAACTAATCTAGCAAATTTCTGTGTAAAATACAACACAGCGACTGTTATATAGTTTGGTGTATACGGTATGAGCGTCCACTAACTTGTGCTGTTTGAAACAGGTGTTTGTTTGTGCTGTCGTGTCTGTTTACGGATATCATGGTCTGCCCTGCTTTGACTGCAATCATCCATGTAGTGCGCCTCTCTTGATTAAAGTCAGAAATCAATTAAGCAAGCACATGGCCTTTACAGACTGCAGACTGAACGACCACATTTCAAACAAAGCCAATACTACTTGGAAGTGCAAGTAAGTAGGCTATTCCTTCAGTTTAATCAGTTTTTGCTAGTAACATTTATTTTGTTTAGTAATATTAAATGAGAGGCTGTTGGGTGTTAAAGGGATAGTTATGCTAAAGAGAAGAAAGAAATGGGTAAATAACAGAATTTTCTTTTTTGGGTGAACCATCTCTTTAAGGACTCATGTGCATATTGTTAATATGGAAGACCAGCCTTATTTGCTTTTTTTGGTTCATAATATTTGATTTATTTGTACTTTATAAATAACTTTATAAAAGTTATTTGCTATTATTTCATATTTTACCTTTTATTTACTTCTATTTAAATGTAGGCATATTTAATAAGGTTGTTTAGCGGTGCTTATATCTGTAGCTATAGTTCATGTTGAAGAAATGAATATGGCCTCACTTAGCCTATATTGCTGATTCTGGGTTCAAATTGTGTCTTTAAAAGCAACTGTGTGTAAGGTTTTTTTTTCTTTTCTTTTTTTTTTACTTTCAAATGTCCGTTTCAAAATAATTCTGATGGTACACTGGCTTCCAATAAGGTGAATGGCTCCTGTTGCTTTCCACACGCTGTTCAGGGAGTTTGTAAGTTTTCGCGAAAAGCCTTTACGGCATTATGGCAAGATTGCTTTACGGCAGCAGCTATCCGCTGTAATTACGACCATTATACATGATACATGTGTCCCAATTGACCCTTCGCAGGGAGGTTGATTGACAGGCGATCTGACCAACCATTTAACGTCAGTGGATTTGAACTTGGAAAACAGTGTATTGATGTCTTTCCGCGGTTGAAACAAGATGACTTCTGATGTTCATTCATGTTTATTTCGTGCTAAAGAGGAAGAGATAATCGTTTAACGAGGCGCTATTTTTATTGTGATCTGTTATGACACATTAAAGAGCCACAAAACGTTATTTATTATTTGAAAATTTGAAAGCTGACACTTTGTTTCATATTAGAAGTAACCTTCTCTGTCGGCATGCTGTCAGTGTCATCTTTGCTCTGCGATGTATTTTTCACTGCGTGAGATCATGTGTTGCGTGAGAGCATCATGGCTTGTCGGACATAGCAACAGTAACTAAGGTGGGGTGGGTCTTTGCAAAGGGTCAGTTGGGACTTGCTATTTACAACTGCGAATTCCACTTATCTGTAGTCGCCAAAATACACAAAACTACATAAAGTTGCTTTAACGGTGTTAACAATATTTATTTGCCAGTAGGAATCAAGTGCTGTTTTAGACTGAGACTCCCGATCCTTTCTTTTCAGAAACTTAACTGCAGATATGGACATGCTTCTGACAGTCTACAATGCCACATGTGACAAGTGCAGCGATCCAAGTTCTTTCAAGGAAGTGCCGATTTTGCAAAAGATCAACGTGTTTTTCAGACAGAACTGCTTGAGCCCTTCTAATCAGAGCCTCTTCATATTAACTGTAAAACCAGTCACAATCTCATTAGGCTGTACGTGTGTAAATAAAAATCTCCTGTTTCACCTTAGATAGGTTTATTAATATGACCTTCTCTGCACTGCAATCTGTTAGCACAATTTATTGCAAGCAAAATGCTGTAAATATTGTAACATTGAAGTAATGCATGAGTTGTAGAACAATTTCTGAAATGATTGTTTAAAAGCCAAATCAATCTTTGTAGTGATTGGGGTTTATATATAATATACATGTTATAGACAAAGCTGAAAAATGACAATGTTAGTATTGTTTTGCTGATTTATTCTTCTTATAGAAGTCAATAAAGCTTGTTCAAATAAACCAAAATGATTTTCTTTTTCTATTGTGTGTGTGTATGATAAATTAAAAACTGCAATAACAGTAGCTCATTCAGATCACCCCAGTGTCACAGTGTTCTATATTTTATCAGTTCTATTAATTTGTCTGATCAGACTCATCAAACTTGACCCATAATATGAGGGATTCCTTCTGTGTCCAGAGTAAAGTTGATCCTCTTTGTGTTCTGTATTAATCATTGTGGTAAGGATATGCCACAGAAAAGGAATTCCCAACAGGGAACGCTTATTTCCAGGAATCATGTCACTGTTCAATAGCTCAGACAACTAGCACCTATTGTTTTGCATAAGCAAATTTTTAATGTTTATTTAGACTCAAACAACTGAATAAAACAGTACAGTATTACTCTGAAATAACTTGTTTCAGATTAATACAGTTGTAGAACAGAAGTGTCAACTCTTTAAATGCAGCCAGTGAACCCTTTATGTTTTTTAACTATTATAAGGAGTTGTGTATATGTTCATGTTATATATTTATAAACCATATCCTTTGTGTTTGTAAATGCGGAAATAAAAAAAGATGATCTTTCTGTATTAATAATATCCAGAAATAAATAACTTGCAGTTTTCAGTGATTTTAGAAAATATATTTGTGAAAGTGCATAATTCAACAATTATGACAATTAACACACAAATAAAATTCTTCATACATAAACAATGTCACCTGCAAATAAACAAACAAACAAACAAAAACAGGTTCAAACAGAGAGAGAGAGAGAAAGCATAGCAAGGGAGCATATGAAAGGACAGCTTGTACTCAAAGGACATCAGTTAAAAATGACTTATATTTGTAGTATATCTTTAGGAAAGATGCTAATATGATTTCGGCAGCTCTACAATACAGCCGCATCCCTTATCTGCTGCTGGCATCCTTCCCAGCCTTCCTATCATAATTCATAAATGGAAGATTAGCTAAATATGCTGAACTTCTTGGAAGAGATCAGAGGAAATTTATTTTATGATATCCGCTTCCTATTCTCTTGAGGATTTGCTCTCCTTCACCTCTGACCTTTGAAATAAACCAGTGTTACTGTAGGTGAAAACAACTAAAACGTCCAATTTAAAAATAACGCTAGATGACTCTTTCACTGGCTACAGCTGAAACGGTCCACCGAGCTGACATATCCGTAATTGTCACAACTGAGTTATGAGTGAAATCGGGTCTGTTAGAATATGATCTGTCCAGTGACTGACAGGTTTGGCTCAACCATGCTCAGATAAAAACAAACAAACAAATGAACAAACAAACAAAAAAGAGATAATACTCTTTCAACATGTGTAATTACTGTGATTTGCCTTTGGAGTGCAGTACTGGAGGCTATAGAAAAATCACAGTATAAATAAACTAAATAAAACTGCTTTACTTCCATTTTTTTCCCTTTACCAAATTATTAATTACAAAAAAATCCTAGGCACTTTAATTCAACGTGTGTAAAACTGATTTTATATCCATTATCCACCTATTTCAGTTTGTTAAGGGGCTCTAGATCACAAAAAAGTAGGGCACACACAAACATAAAACTAACAAAGGCCTGGAAAAATGTCCAATTTATGTGTGATTTACAAATATCTCCTGAGAACATGAGTGGGACGCTGCTTTTTAGGCCTATGTAGCAATATCCACTTCCTAACAGCTTTCCTATTAACATGTGATTGTACATCGCTTCCACTAGAGGGCGGCTCTAGCATACTCACCGCTTACATAGTGCTTTCTTAGCACAATATCTGATTTAACACAGTATATTACTGGAGAACAATGTCTTATTTCAGGACTACTATCAGAAAAATATAAGACAGACATTTGTGGACAACATTACCAGCACAACATGTAAGTAAACAGAAGGATGTAAAATGCATCAGTCTATAAAGGACAAAGCACTGAAACATAAATCAGGCAGACATGGATGAACTGAACTGGAAATGGGATGTTTTGCAAGTAAAAGGGACAAAAGCATCTAAAATATTGCATAGATTGTGGGTGCTGGAAGAAGGGAAAACCTTTCAGATAAATCATGATACAGTATGCTGTATGGTCATGCTACTAGTTGAGAAATTGAGACCGAACACAAAATATTATGGTCATTAATGAATAAACAGTGAAATTAACATATGTGCTCACCAAGGCTGCATGTAATTGATTAAAAATACAGTAAAAACTGTAATATTGTGAAATATTATTTTGCACCGTTTTCTGTTGTAATATGTTTTAAAATTTAAAATTTTCTAATTTATTTCTGTCATGCAAAGATGAATTTTCAGCAGTCATCATTACTCCAGTCTTCAGTGTCACATGACCCTTCAGAAATCATTCTAATATGCTCAACAAACATTTCTTATCATCACTGTTAAATTATTTTTTTTTTTGTGGAAACCGTTGTATGTTTTATTCAGGATTCTATAATGAGAGAACGCTCAAAAAAAGCAGCTTCATAATAATAAAGACATTAATAATCTTACAAATTATTTTTGTCACTTTTAATCAATTCAATGCAGCCTTGTTGAATAACAGTAGAAATTCCTTTTGGGGAAAAAAACAAAAACAAAAACTTTTGCATGGAAGTGTGTACATACATTAATACCATGTGTATTAATACCATGATTAATACCAAAACGGTCTTTTTTTATGCATTTACATCATGACTTTCTTCTGGAGGATTTTTTTTTTTTAATTCTATAAAAAAAGAATAAGTAAAAACACCACGGCAGCACTGAAAATGTGCTATTCTTGAAATCAGCTCTAATATAGAGTATTCTTCACAGTAAAAATCAAGCCTCATCAACGACAATGAACATTAGGTCTGAATACTAAGGTAGATTTAGTCAGTCACTCAATAACACTTTCTGAGTACGCTACTAAAGTAAGTGCATATTATATATATTTATTTATTTCATAATCTGTGCTAATGGCTATATTATTATTGCATAATGTTTACATGTATAGATTTTTTTTTTTTTAAAGTGCTTTAGTGTTACAGTGAATAGTAGGTTGTTCTATACAAAAGAAGAGGTCTAAATGAAATAAAAGTTATTTTTGGTAAATAGATACGGAATGTTAAAAACACGCATGCACACTTGTACATTTTACACAAGTGAAGTAGCAGGAGTTAAACTCTTCCCTTGTCGTTTGAGTGTTAAAACCTTCTGTTTTTAATAAGAGAAGATCCGTGCTGTTTTCCTCAGCAGTATTCCCATGGTGGTCACAAAAACAGACAGCCATGAAAAAAAAAGCCGCTGGCCAGATTGCTATATAAAGCATCATTTGGAACGTCAGTTCTTCCTTGGAGCTTTGTGTTGATATGTATTCGCTCTGATACCTCAAACTGCAATGGAGGGAACGCAGAGTCCCACACTTTCCACTGCTTTACACATCTCATCTGCATATTCACGACGGTCCTGAGCTCTACCCACGTCAGGTCTGCTGCACCAGTCTGCGGTAGTGGGGCATGACTTTACTCTCGGGTAGGTAAAGTGCCATTTCCAGAGCCACCAAGATAGTGAACTCGAAAGCAATCAGCTCTCGACGGCTAATCCGGAACCTCTCCTCCAGTTTCTTTGGGCAGAAAAAAAAAAAAAACCCAGATAGATACATTAGATATAGATAGATATACTGTATATACAAACACAGTTTTTTGTTGAAAGAAATGTTTTTATTCAGCAGAGGCACTTAATTGATCAAATGTGACAATAAAAGACATTTATTATGTTACGAATAAATGTTGTCCTTTTGAATCTTCTATTCATTAAAGAATCCAGTTTTTTTTTTTAAATCACAGTTTCCACAAAAATATTAAGCAGCACAACTGTTTTCAACACTGATAATCAGAAATGTTTCTTGATTATCAAATCAGCATATTAGAATGATTTCTGAAGGATCATGTGACACTGAAGACTGGAGTAATACATTCGAATACAAAACAGTTATTTTAAATTGTAAAAATATTTCACAATTTTACTGTTTTTACTGTATTTTTCATTAAATAAATGCAGCCTTGGTGCGCATAAGAGACTAATCTTTCCAACTCCAAACTTTTGAACTGTAGTGTATGTGTGTTGACTGGAAAGTGTGTGTCGGAGCATCACTCACGTCAATCAGTTGCTTGACCTCTTGTTTCTTCAGGTCGCTGCTGATCTTGGCAGCGAGTAGGATGCACGCGGCTGCCACCAGCTTCCTGTTTTGCTTGTTGAGACGCCCCTGTAGCACCAGCTTCTCAAAGTACACAAATGCCATAGCTATGGTGACTGGCTGCAAGGAAGACTCCTCTCCTACTGAACAGATTTCTCTCTTCAAACTGATGAAGAGAGGGAATGACAGATGTTGGGAGACATAAAGAGAACAGATAACAAAAGAAGAATATATTCATCCACAAATGTAACTTAAAGCACGTTTGAACTTTTAAAGGTTTAGTTCACCCGAAAATGAAAATTACTCACCCTCATGTTGTTCCAAACCTGTAAGACCTTCATTCATCTTCAGAACACAAATTAAGAAATTGTTGAATGAAGTCGTTATTTTTGTTTTCTTTGCGTACAAAAAGTATTGCTCTCTATGGAGGGTCAGAAAGCTCTCGGATTTCATAAAAAATATCTTAATTTGTGTTCCGAAAATGAATGAAGGTTTTACAGTTGGGAAAGACATGACGGTGAGCAATTAATGACAGAATTTTCATTTTTGGGTGAACTATCCCTTTAAAATGTAACTTTAGGGTTTAAGCCCTCTTTTGAAAAATGTTGGTTTAATCTGGTTACTGCATACATAATAAAAATAATACCATATTCTGATTAACCTAAGAATATTCCTTTGTATGTAAACAGTTACTGAAGTAAACACTTAAAATGTGTGTACCTTCTGATTTTGCTCAGTGTGAGTTTGATGTGGGGGAATTTGTCCTTAAAGGTCTCATTCATGTCCTTCTTCAGATCTGATGGTTTGACGTACTCTATTACTGTTGTCTATAAGAGAGAAAGAGAGTGACAGTAAATACTGAGAATTTACATCAGTAAGATATTCAGCAATAAACTTTTTACAGTGTATAAGTGTATAAGCAGTATTATCCAGTGGTCAGTAATGATGTCAGCTGGATAAGTTATATTTATCCGTGTCTGTAGGTCAGACCACCCTGCTTTCAGCAAGGAGGTTTAATCACACAGATTTGATCACACAGATGCATCCCTACATATGTGTCTGATGGGTAAATTGTCTAAAAACAAGAAACAAGAGCAAACTAGGCTGCACAGTGGGCTGCACTTCACCGACAGTGGTTTCTGGAAGTATTCCTGGGCCCATTTAGTAATGTCAATGACAGAATCATGCCGATGAGTGATGCAGTGTCGTCTGAGGACCTGAAGACCACGGGCATCCAACAAAGGTCTTCGGCCTTGTCCCTTGCGCACAGAGATTTCTCCAGTTTCTCTGAATATTTTGATGATGTTATGCACTGCAGATTATGAGATTTTTAAAGCCTTTGCAATTTGACGTTGAGGAACGTTGTTTTTAAAGTATTCCACAATCTTTTTACGCACTCTTTCACAGATTGGAGAGCCTCTGCCCATCTTTACTTCTGAGAGACTCTGCCTCTCTAAGACATCCCTTTTATAGCTAATCATGTTACAGACCTGATGTCAATTAACTAGATGATCTCCCAGCTGAATCTTTTCAAAGTGTCTTGCTTTTTCAGCCCTTTGTTGACCCCGTGACATCTGTGGCATTGTGCTGTGTGGTAAAACTGCATATTTTAGAGTGGCCTTTTATTGTGGCCAGCCGAGTATCTCGGCAAAGGAGAAGTGCTCACTAACACAGATTTAGACAGATTTGTGAACAATATTTGAGAGAAATAGGCCTTTTGTGTACATAGAAAAAGTCGTAGATCTTTGAGTTCAGCTCATGAAAAATGGGGGCAAAAACAAAAGTGTTGCACTTATAATTTTGTTCAGTGTACATACAGTGGGGAAAAATATTATTTGATCCCCTGCTGATTTTGTATGTTTGCCTACTGACAAAGAAATGATCAGTCTATAATTTTAATGGTAGGTTTATTTGAACAGTGAGACAGAATAACAACAAAAAAATCCAGAAAAACGCATATAAAAAAAAAAAAAAAAGTTATAAATTGATAATGAGTCAAATAAGTATTTGACCCCTTCGCAAAACATGACTTAGTACTTGGTGGCAAAATCCTTGTTGGCAATCACAGACGTTTCTTGTTGTTGGCCACCAGGTTTGCACACATCTCAGGAGGGATTTTGTCCCACTCCTCTTTGCAGATCCTCTCAAAGTCATTAAGGTTTCAAGGCTGACGTTTGGCAGCTCGAACCTTCAGCTCCCTTCACAGATTTTCTATGGGGTTAAGGTCTGGAGACTGGCTAGGCCACTCCAGGACCTTAATGTGCTTCTTAAGCCACTCCTTTGTTGCCTTGGCCGTGTGTTTTGGGTCATTGTCATGCTGGAATACCCATCCACGACCCATTTTCAATGCGCTGGCTGGCTTCAATGCCCTGGCCCTGAGGGTACATGGCCCTGTCCATCGTCCCTTTGATGTGGTGCAGTTGTCCCCTTAGCAGAAAAACACCCCCAAAGCATAATGTTTCCACCTCCATGTTTGACAGTGGGGATGGTGTTTTTGGGGTCATGCATTCCTCCTCCTCCAAACATGGTTGATGCCAAAGAGCTGGATTTTGGTCTCATCTGACTACAACACTTTCACCCAGTTCTCCGCTGAATCATTGGCAAACTTCAGATGGGCTGTACATGTGCTTTCTTGAGCAGGGGCACCTTGCGGGCGCTGCAGGATTTCAGTCCTTCACGGCGTAGTGTGTTACCAATTGCTTTCTTGGTGACTATGGTCCCAGCTGCCTTGAGATCACTGACAAGATCCTCCCGTGTAGTTCTGGGCTGATTCCTCACTGTTCTCATGATCATTGAAACTCCACGAGGTGAGATCTTGCATGGAGCCCCAGACCCGAGGGAGATTGACAGTTATTTTGTGTCTCTTCCATTTGTGAATAATCGCACCAACTGTTGTCACCTTCTCACCAAGCTGCTTGGCGATGGTCTTGTAGCCCATTCCAGCCTTGTGCAGGTCTACAATCTTGTCCCTGACATCCTTGGACAGCTCTTTGGTCTTGGCCATGGTGGAGAGTTTGGAATCAATCTGATTGATTGATTGCTTCTGTGGACAGGTTGTCTTTTATACAGGTAACAAGCTGAGATTAGGAGCATTTCCTTTAAGAGACTGCACCTAATCTCAGCTCCTTACCTGTATAAAAGACACCTGGGAGCCAGAAATCTTGCTGACTGATAGGGGATCAAATATTTATTTGACTCCTTAAAATGCAAATCAATTTATAACTTATGAAATGCGTTTTTCTGGATTTTTTTTTGTTGTTATTCTGTCTCTCACTGTTCAAATAAACCTACCATTAAAATTATAGACTGATCATTTCTTTGTCAGTAGGCAAATGTACAAAATCAGCAGGGGATCAAATAATTTTCCCCCCACTGTGCATACACTGCATCTCTCACCATGTACGAGGCAAAGATGAGCACTCTTTTGTGTTTTCCACATGGCCACCGTGGGTCACTGAGCATATTAGGGTCATAGTCAGCGTCTTCAAGGCCTGAAAAAAACAACAAACAAACACACTCAAGGACATGGCTGTCAAATGAGCCAATCAAACCACAGATAACATAACCAAATGTGGCCTGTTTAAGCGTGTTTTTGAGATGACGGTGACAGTATCTTCCTGCACTGACTAGGCATAGCTATATTAAAAGGGTAGTTCACCCAAAAATGGGACGTCTGTCACCTGTCGTGGTGAGTAAATGACAGAATTTTTATTTTTGGCTGAATGTTTCCCTTCAGACAACACACACACACACACAAAAAATGCAATTAGTACTCAGTACGTACAATCAACGACACACTCGGTTGACACAAGTGTTGCTAATGCAGGCTTGCTAAATAAGGTACAAGAATATAGTGAGCTGTGTTGATGACTCACACACTCACTAAGTATTAGAATACAGGAATAGCAGCGTTAGTAATTATGACACACACATCTGTGCCTGAAATACTGTGATAATAACCATGTCTACCGAGTTGATTGAAATGTCCCTACCCACTCTGTGAATAACACCGCATTAAAACCTTTATTAAGCTCCCATCAGTTACTACACACTTTTTGTATGAGTGTGTGTTTGTTTTCTGAGTGTATGTGTTGCACGCTTGTGTGATTTAATTTCGTCATTAAGACATGAATAAATGAATTTCAGCGTGTCCACAGTCCAGAATTAGCGTTAAAACCCTTTTAGGCCTCCCAACACACACACACACACACTTTGTCTTACAAAGTCAAAAAAGGTCACAAGCTAAGGAATCTGTTATAGAAAAGAGTTACAGATGTTGTCAGATATAGTTGTGAGATACAGAACTGACAGAGTAATTGTATGTGTGTGTACATTATATATATATATAAAACACTGTATATATATAAAACACAAACACTAATATTATATATTATATATATATATATAAAAAGGGAATTGGAATCAAATTGAATCACAAAATCTGTGTCACTACCCAGAAAGAGCGGACACAGTACACCATGACCAAAAAGAAACATTTACATATAAATTTAAAATTCAATTACCAAAACTTAATTTTTGGTTTTGTTTCCGCTAAATCAAAACTTAAATATCGGTTTTGGCATTATGGCCAAAAATGTACTTTTCAGTTCTTCAAAGAAGTCTCTTATTCTCACCAAGGCTGCATTTATTTGATCAAAATTACAGTAAAAGCAGTAATATTGTGAGTTATTATTGCAATTTAAAATAACTTTTTTCCATTGTAATATATTTTCAAATGTAATTTCTTCCTGTGACGCAAAGCTGAATTTTCAGCATCATTACCCCAGTCTTCAATGTCACATGATCCTTCAGAAATCATTCTAATATGCTGATTTGTTGCTCAAGAAACATTTTTTATTATTATCAATGTTAATTCATTCTTTTATGAATAGAAGGAAAAGAACAACAATTATTTGAAACAGAAATCTTTGGTACCGTTATATACGTCTTTACTGAAACATTCGATCAATGTAAAGCATACTTGCTCAGTAAAAACAAACTATTGAAAGGTACTGTACATATCGTCACTATTAAAAAGTAAAAATGTATCTTAATTGGTCAAGTAATACCAAATAAGACCAAGAAAGTGTATGTATAGAATAGGTCTAGAGTTAGTATACAGATATTCAGCTTATTTGAGGACAATATATGGCTATAGGAGGTCCTCACAAGTCTACGTGTGCTAGTGTGTGTGTATGTGTGAGACATACCCAGGTCCAGGCCGACGGTGCTGTTAAGGCGAGAGGGAGGATAACTGCAGGGGATGCTGTTTCTGGAATACGGCACGGGTAGAGCGAGATCCACTGTGGGCTTGTGGCGGTCCAGAGCGTTAGTTGGATACAGGAACTGAGCGTACGACACCGTCTGCACAACAAATAAGATCATAAGCCATCTGTCAGCCTGGTGAATCAAATGAAGAGATATAAAGCTGTCATTCCTGAGCAGGTCCAGTGGTACGCCGAGCACAATGCCCGGTGACATTTCCTGACTGACTGATTGACAGGTGCAGTGATAGAATGACAAGCTCTTACCCTGCCGTATATGCCCAGCTCCACCCCCTCCAGCCCGGGAAGCATCTCTAGGGTGGTGGATATTCCTCCAGACGAGTGCCTCCGCCGCTGAGCTTCTAGACAAGGGTCACTGACACAAAGACAGATTGACAGATGCTTGTTTTCATTGGTTAAATCCAAAATTAAGAACAGGGATGCCCAAACTTATTTGTCAGCCGATCCCCTTCGACCTAAAATAGTATTTGAAGTATACCCTGAGATTTTAAATTCATATTTTCGATAATTTAAAGGGATAGTCCACTCATTTACTCATCTTCAAGTCATTCCAGGACCATAAGACTTTGGTTAATCTTGGAAACAATTTGAGATATTTTAAATGAAACCTGAGAGTTTCTACTGAAACACCAGGTAACCACAATTTAGAAGATCCAAAAAGTCATAAAGATTAATCTATATGATAATTTGTGTTTCGAAGATTAACCAAAGTCTTATGGGTTTGAAACCACATGTTGCTTAGTAAATAATGACAGAATTTTCATTTTTGGGTTAACAATCCCTTTAACACCACATTTGCACATTCTTTGCTGTCTGATTTCAGATAACGGTCACATGACATGCACTTAAAAAGAAAATATTTGTAATTTTTTAGGAAGCGTTTTGTTTTGATTGTTTTAAATTTCAAGTGATTTAATTTGTACATTTTTATCATTTAATTAATTATTTGCTTTTTATCAACTTACACAGCCCAGTTTGGGAAACCCTGCTTAAGAGCAAACCTTACACAATTTCCAGGCTAAGCATAACTGAAGTCATTTACATAAAGAAGTCTTAAAGGTATAGCTATGACTGTTTTTAATGCAAGAAAGCTGTATTAATACAATAATTGAACTTCTGGGATGAATATTTAAGTGCTGCAAAGTGTTTGCATAAAAAAAAAAAAAAAATCAAATTGGCGTTTTGTGGCTTTATGTCCATGTTTAACTTCTCTGAGATCATCTGTGTGTTTAAGATCATGGTAACACTTTACTTAAAGCCTTTATGTATAATGCATTATAAAGGGGTATAATGCATTATAATTATTCATAATGTGCATTGTAATACATTAGAACTTGTGTCATAAATTATAACCGAATTTAAAATGTGTAGTGTAACAATTATAACGTAGTAACTGGATACAATTATTCATGGGATTGTACAATGCATAATAAGGTGTATTACAAGGCATAATTAATGCATTAAAACTACTTTTATATTGCATTATACATAAAGGCTTTAAGTTAATTTGTTACTGATATCGTTTATTAAAATCCTTTATTTTAGTTGAATTTAAAATTTCCCTTTTTTCTCTTCTGAGAAAACAGCCCTAAAATATTGATGACTCATCTTGTACTCACAGAGTATTTGATCGGACAGTTTTCCTCCTAATACCACCTACTTCTGACTAACTGCGACATACACTAAAATCTGTTGGCTATTTAAAAATAAAAGCCCTTGAGATGAGCCTTGCAATATCTCCCTCTCCGAAACAAGACGATAAGACATGTTAGCTCATCAAATTTAATGTTGCTTGGTTGAAAGAGCAACAGACAGATATTTACGGACTTGAAAACAAGTTCAAACACAGAGCCAATTCAACGCTTGATTATCAACACACACAAGTCTAACTCACCTAATACAGACAGCTTCAAATTCAACCTGATGTCCCAATCTTTTGCTTTTCCTTCCAGGCAGAAGTAGATGAGTGTGTGGTGTACAGAGTTGCTCTTTAAGCACCGACTCAACACACACACATATACATACATACACACATATATATATATTCACTCCCTCTAGCATCCCTAATCTATAGTCTTAGACCGCTTGCATAACATGGCTGTTTAATTTCTTCTCTCTTTCAAAAATGTGACCTAAAAGACAAAAGTTTCCCATGGTCCAATTCCTTATTTCAGCATTTTATGAAACCATAATGAAAGAGGGTGGGAAAGGAGAGGAGGCTTTTGGCCGTGTCATGCCAGTCCCATTTCATGGATGTGGGAAAAATTCCTTCCTGTCCCATTTGCCCCGAATCTCACCCTAGATATGAATCCCCTGAGGAGAGCAGAGGAACCAAACAGACCTTATATTCAGCTCCTTGTGTGTATCTGTCTATTTGAAATTTAGGAAAACATGCAAAAACCAGTCATGGAAATGACAGCTAGGAATGGGAATCTCAATTCTGAATTCTCCAACCTTAATGATCCATCAATTCTCCTACTATGTTAGTACAGTTTTGTATAGTATTATTTGAACCCAGTTACCCCTAGGTGAATAACCACTTCTAACTATATAAAAGAAATATACAAATACTAAAGAAAAGACCTTAAAGGGTTAGTTCACTCAAAAATGAAAATTCTGTCATTAATTAATCACCCTCAAGTCGTTCCAAACCCATAAGACTTTCCTTCATCTTCAGAACACAAATTAAGATATTACATACATGTTTTACCAAATAAAAAGAACAGCACTTTTAAAGTTCATCCCATTCATTGATGCAAGCATAGGTATTGGGACAGTTGAACATAAGGCAGATATAAAAGATTAAAAGCTATTATTTAGTTGCAGATCCCTTGCACACAATCACAGCAGTGAGTCTGTGACCCATAGACATCACCAGACTCTTGCTCTCATCCTTTGAAATACTTTTCCCAGCCTTTAATGCAGCCAATTCCAATTTTTGCTTGTTTGGGGAGTTTCTGCCTTCACTCTCCTCTTCAGCTGGTGAAATTCATGTTCAATCGGATTTAAATCTGGAGATTGACTTGGGCAATCTAAGACTTTCCATTTCTTTGCCCTTATAAATTCCTTGACTGAACTGGCAGGGTGTTTTGGGTCATTGTCCTGATGCAATATGAAGCACTTCTCAATGAATCTGGTGGCATTTTCTTGAATATTGGTAGGCAAGATGGTTTTGTACCCTTCCAAATTCATTCTGCTACTGTTATCATACATTACGTCATCAGTAAAGTTGAGAGAGCCTGTTCCAGAGGCAGCCATGCATGCCCATGCCATGACACCACCTCCGCCATGCTTTACAGATGAGGCTGAATGCTTGGGATCATTGCAGTTCCCTTTTTCTCTCCACATTTTTGCTTTCCCATCACTTAGATAAAGGTTCATCTTTGTCTCATCGGTCCATAAACACAGTTCCAAAACTCTTCTGGCTCACCTTTGTGCTTTTTTGCAAACTCTCTATTTTTGGTGCTGGTCAGAGGTTTGCATCTTGCTGTGTAGCATCTGTAATTCTGTGTCAAAGTCTCCCGAGGACAGTAAATTGTCAGAGCATCACCCCAGCTTTCTGGAAGTTGTTGGTGATTTTACAGACACATCTTTTAGGGTTCATTTTCACAGCTTTTATGATTTGTCTGTCATCAACTACTGTTGTTTTCTCAGCCGATCAGGTCGTTGTTGGTTGCTGGTGGTTTCTAAACTCTTGATTTCTCCATGCCCTTTGTTTTTGCTAGAGCTCTAACTGACTTCCTTCTTTTAGCATCCAAATTACTTGCTTTTCTCTCAAAATCAGCTCCCTCATCTTCATCCTGGTTTGTGTGTGTCATCATCAAATGCAAGATTCAGAATGCAGAAGTAATGGATATAACTGATACAACACATTCCCTGCTTTTAATATCTGAAGAATTAATGCAATTGCACACAGCTGATCACTTAGAAAGACCTGTGAGGCAACTGTTCCAATACTTATGCTCACATCAGATAGAGGGATGAAACTCTAAAAGTGCTGAACTTCTTAGCTGGTAAAACATCTATGTGTTGAATCACCCAATAATAAATCTATACTGAAAAACAGTAAAATTTCATTTCATGCCAATTTTAATTACAAATTGTTATAGGAACAGACAGTCAGTAATTTAACTTTTTAAGTCTTGCCATTACTATCCATCACACAAGCAGTTCTCGGGTCATTTTGAGTTGCTGAAAAGTAATACTGAATGATTCAGTCAAGAACTGTTACAACTGATTCAGTAAGTGAGTGAGTCAGACTGATTCGTCGGCCTGATTAGACCGATTTAACACTCATTAGTTTGATTCTTTTTGGCTGATTCATTAAATAAAAAGTTTTAATTAAACAGACTAGCTAAAGGGCAAACCACAACCCTTCCTGTTGACAAGTCAACTTGTGAGAGATATAGCTTCATTAAAGGGTTACTCCACCCCAAAATGAAAATTGTCATTAATCACCTACCCCCATGTCGTTCCAAACCTGTAAAAGCTTCGTTCGTCTTCGGGAACACAATTTAACATATTTTGGATGAAAACCGGTAGGCTTGTGACTGTCCCATTGACTGCCAAGTAAATACCACTGTCAAGACCCAGTAAAGTATGAAAAACATCGCCAAAGTAGTCCATCTGCCATCAGTGGTTCAATCTGAACTTTATGAAGCGACGAGAATACTTTTTGTACGAAAAGAAAAGAAAAGTAATGACGTTATTCAACAATTTGTCTCCTCCGTGTCAGCGTAGCACCATTTTGCAGAGTATCTGCTGGACGCAAACTGCGTATGCTGTTCTGTGTCAGCCAAAGTAAAATGTTCATTTTGGGGTGGAGTAACCCTTTAAGCGTGACTGAGTGAATCTACCCAGCTTAGCACATCAGCAAATCTGACCTCTGATTTAAACAAGCAGATTTTCATGTTTGTTTCATGCATACCTGATGTGGAAGCTCTCTCCATAAGGCAGCACAGAGAAGGCGGCACACAAAGACCTTTTGGCGCAGATAAGCACGATCCTGCAGTGGTGAACACAAACTAGTTAAGATTACACATACACATATATATATACACACACACACACATACATATATATATATACACACACATACATATATATATACACACACACATATACACACACACACACACACAGGCCAACTCAACACTTCATAACAAATGACACACTAATCTCTCAGTACATTCAGATCAAGAACAAACACAACACCTGTGACACCAGAGGGGTCAAATAGGGCAGCCTTCAAAATACACTCCTGCCTCATCAACACACACACACACACACACACACACACACAAAACACCTACACTATCAGCCCCAGTGTACACTTCTCTCTCACTTCTTCACACAAACACACAGGAAGTGGGGGGTGTGTGTGTCGGCATTTTAACCATAGAAATGTGAAAGTGTGGTAAAATGGCAGTTAACATGAAACTAAGGGTCTGCCGCAGCAGCCTAGAGGATTTTTCTGATTCTTTCTTCGTCACATGACAGTGGAGAAACGGCTCCAGAAATATCAGTGAGCATGAGTCAGGGAAATTAATTGAATCATTTTCTAGAGATTGGATGGATTTCCATTTCTATCTCAGGTATCAATTTTGGAATTAATAGATTTAAACAACCATCATTTTTCATTCACAAATGAAGCGTCTCCATTAAGAAAAACCACTACCCAACAGAGGATTCAGCTTTTCAATTTAATTCAATTCATGTTTATTTGGATCATTGCAAATTAGCTTAAAAGAAAATGAAAGTTTCTACATTACAATTAGGAGTAGTTTATCAATGGTCACTATGTCAAGGTGATTTTGTTTATTACATTTTAAACAGGTTTTATTGAAAAATGCTATATTAAACTGTGTTGAACCCAAAAATAGGATATGACCCCTTAAATTACAAATTTTTAATTTCAGTTATCTGACTGGATGTTATGGTGAATTCTGCGACAGTGCCCCATTGTTTCCTATAGGGAACAGTACTAGCCTACAATTTTCTACATTTGCAGTATCTGCATTTATTCCATAGATGAGGCCACTGAACATCAGGCTTATCTGGATCTGTGATCATCCAGTGGAAAATATCTTATCGGTTTTATTCACCCGCCCCCAATCCTGTCTGTGACCCTGTGAATGTGAGTAGGCACGTGCGTATTTGTGTGTGAAAACCCAAAGCCTGGGAACACAAGCGGAAAATATGGACCGCTATCTATTTGGGGCAGTTTATAATGGGATTTTAGTAAACATAGCCGTCGTTCCTCAGATGGAATGAGGCCAGATCTCACAGAGAACAGCCACTTCCTTAAGAGAACAACAAAAATCCCATCCAGTTATTCCTTGTGTAGAGTGTACTATGCTAAAGTTTAACGTTATAATCGAATATTATGACATGTAAAGTCAGATAACTGAAATTCAAATTTTGTAACTTAAGGGTTCATATCCTATTTTGGGGTTCAAATGTAGTTGTCATTCTTCAGAAAAACATGAGCAAAGTTTATAAAACAATTTGCATCAAAATGTGCTGCTGAGACGGGTAAGATGGATCAGATGAAAATTGAGCAATGCCGAGTTTATTTGATAAAAACGGTACATTAATATTGTGAAATATTACAACTTAAAATAAATGTTTTCTGTTTGAATATACAGTTAGGTCCATATATATATATATATATATATATACACACTGTATATGCCATGGTCTGTCTGAATACGCGATTCTGATTGGCTGGCAGGTGTTGATTAAATTCGTTGAACTGCACAGGTAGTTCCAGGTCAGTTTAATCACGTTCTATATTAATGCGCTTCCTATAAACATTGGTAACCATAGTAACATACAGATACACAGTGGCGGTTCTACATTGAATTACTCTCCGGGCGAGACCCCCTCTGAGTAATCAACAGATTTCCCATCCCCCAACACGGTCACTCACGACCAGAAGTCAAGACTAAACCACAAAGTGAAAATAGCAGTATTCTTTAGTGATATGTTATTTACACAGTGCAAATAGCTTTAGATTCTATTTATTCTATGTTAAAATAAAATAAAAACATGGAGAAAAACATGACTTATTGCAAAAATAGTGGTAATTATCTGCACTTCTGCATTGTAATACATTATAAAATAGTATGCAATAACTTATTGAGTGTAATTTTTTTATTTTATTTCTAATTATTAAATGGATGCCACCTTATTGGGCCAAAAGCCCTCTCTACACCTAACCTAACCCTACCCGATACTTTATGTTCAACTTTTTGATTATTTCCTTAATTTTTATTAAAAAATAAATGCTTTTCTGATGTGATTTGAAATTTGAAATTTAAAGAGGGAGAAAAAAAGTTAGTCAAAAGGCAGATTCGAACCCCAGTCGATCGTGTCAAAAGAAGTGTAACTCAAACTTTACCATCTGCGCCACTGAATCGAACTAGTAACCGTCTTTTGCAAATTTGACTATCCCAATCATACGTTTGTGGGTGGAGTTAATGTAAATAGCCTCTCCCAGCAACATAGCTATTTGCACTTAAATAGACAACAATTAAACAGTTGCACACAGAAAAAAAACAGGGGGTGCTACAGCACCCTCAGCACCCCCCACTTCCCACGCCCCTGGGTGTGACTGACTTTAGCCCACTTGTCCCACTAATGGAGCAGACAAGCCCTCCTTGTCCGCTCCATTTGGGAGAGGTGAACTGTCCCCCGCGGCCGCGCCCCCCTCCCCTTTCCACTTCTCACACAGCTTCTGTGCACGGTACCTTCTCAACAAGCAGCGGCGCCAATTTGCCAATTCCCCACACAGTTATATGATAGATAATATGATAGATAATAGAAAACCGCTTGGCGGCGCAGATTAGTTTTTTTTTTTTTTTCCTTCAAGTGCTTGTGCCGCCCCCCCCACGTGTCATGAAAAAATGCCGCCCCGGACTACTGCCCGGTTCGCCCATGCCTAAAACCGCCACTGCAGATACAGTTGAATAGTAATACAGACGAAAATAACCGTCATTTTTATAGTTCCGGTCAAATATTGCAGCACAAATATTGTTAACATCTTTAATATGTGAATGCTGGGAAATGACCATGGCATAAACGGGATAATCAACGGATAGCTGTGCATTAAACGATTTGAATGCACTTCGCGGAGCCTCCACGTCGTGCATTCAAATCCTTTAATGCACAGCTAGCCGTTGATTATCCCTTACATACAGGTGCTGGTCATATAATTAGAATATCATCAAAAAGTTGATTTCACTAATTCCATTCAAAAAGTGAAACTTGTATATTATGTTCATTCATTACACACAGACTGATATATTTCAAATGTTTATTTCTTTTAATTTTGATGATTAGAGCTTACAGCTCATGAAAGTCAAAAATCAGTATCTCAAAATATTAGAATATTTACATTTGAGTTTGAATAAATGACCATCCCTACAGTATAAATTCTGCGTATCTCTTATTCTTTGAAACCACAATAATGGGGAAGACTGCTGACTTGGCAATGATCCAGAAGATGAACATTGACACCCTCCACAAAGAGGGTAAGTCACAGAAGGTCATTACTGAAAGGTGTGGCTGTTTACAGAGTGCTGTATCAAAGCATATTAAATGCAAAGTTGACTGGAAGGAAGAATTTGGGTAGGAAAAGGTGCACAAGCAACAGGGATGACCGCAAGCTTGAGAATACAGTCAAACAAAGCCGATTCAAACACTTGTGAGAGCTTCACAAGGAGAGAACTGAAGCTGGAGTCAGTGCATCAAGAGTCACCACGCTCAGACATCTTCAGGAAAAGGGCTACCAAGCCACTTCTGAACCAGAGACAACGTCAGAAGCATCTTAACTGGGCTGTGGAGAAAAAGAAATGGACTGTTGCTCAGTGGTCCAAAGTCCTCTTTTCAGATGAAAGTAAATTTTACATTTCATTTGGAAATCAAGGTCCCAGAGTCTGAAGGAAGAGTGGAGACGCACAGAATCCATGTTGCTTGAAGTCCAGTGTGAAGTTTCCACAGTCTGTGATGATTTGGGCTGCCATGTCATCTGCTGGTGTTGGTCCACTGTGTTTTCTGAAGTCCACAGTCAACGCAGCCATCTACCAGGAGATTTTAGAGCACTTCATGCTTCCTTCTGTTGACAAGCTTTATGGAGATGCTGATTTCATTTTCCAGCAGGACTTGGCATCTGCCCACACTGCCAAAGGTACCAAAAGCTGGTTCAATGACCATGGTGTTACTGTGCTTGACTGGCCAGCAAACTCGCCTGACCTGAACCCCATAGAGAATCTATGGGGTATTGTCAAGAGGAAGATGAGAGACACCAGACCCAACAATGCAGATGAGCTGAAGGCCACTATCAGAGCAACCTGGGCTCTCATAACACCTGAGCAGTGCCATAGACTGATCGACTCCATGCCACGCCGCATTGCTGCAGTAATTCAGGCAAAAGGAGCCCCAACTAAGTATTGAGTGCTGTACATGATCATACTTTTCATTTTCATACTTTTCAGTTGGCCAAGATTTCTAAAAATCCTTTCTTTGTATTGGTCTTAAGTAATATTCTAATATTTTGAGATACTGATTTTTGACTTTCATGAGCTTTAAGCTCTAATCATCAAAATTAAAAGAAATAAACATTTGAAATATATCAGTCTGTGTGTAATTAATGAATATAATATACAAGTTTCACTTTTTGAATGGAATTAGTGAAATAAATCAACGTTTTGATGATATTCTAATTATATGACCAGCACCTGTACATATACTCACACATATATACACAGGTGCATCTCAATAAATTAGAATGTCATGAAAAAGTTAGTAGTAATTCAACTCAAATTGTGAAACTCGTGTATTAAATAAATTCAATGCACACAGACTGAAGTAGTTTAAGTCTTTGCTTCTTTTAATTGTGGTGATTTTGGCTCACATTTAACAAAAACCCACCAATTCGCTATCTCAACAAATTAGAATATGGTGACATGCCAATCAGCTAATCCACTCAAAACACCTGCAAAGGTTTCCTGAGCATTCAAAATGGTCTCTCAGTTTGGTTCACTAGGCTACACAATCATGAGGAAGACTGCTGATCTGACAGTTGTCCAGAAGACAATCATTGACACCCTTCACAAGGAGGGTAAGCCACAAACATTCATTGCCAAAGAAGCTGGCCGTTCACAGAGTGCTGTATCCAAGCATGTTAACAGAAAGTTGAGTGGAAGGAAAAAGTGTGGAAGAAAAAGATGCACAAGCAACCGAGAGAACCGCTGCCTTATGAGGATTGTCAAGCAAAATCGATTCAAGAATTTGGGTGAACTTTACAAGGAATGGACTGAGGCTGGGGTCAAGGCATCAAGAGCCACCACACACACAGATGTGTCAAGGAATTTGGCTACAGTTGTCCTCTTCAGTTGACGTCAGAGGTGTCTTACCTGAAGGCTAAGGAGAAGAAGAACTGGACTGTTGCCCAGTGGTCCAAAGTCCTCTTTTCAGATGAGAGCAAGTTTTGCATTTCATTTGGAAACCAAGGTCCTAGAGTCTGGAGGAAAGGTGGAGAAGCTCATAGCCCAAGTTGCTTGAAGTCCAGTGTTAAGTCTCCACAGTCTGTGATGATTTGGGGTGCAATGTCATCTGCTGGTGTTGGTCCATTGTGTTTTTTGAAAACCAAGTCACTGCACCCGTGTACCAAGAAATTTTGGAGCACTTCATGCTTCCTTCTGCTGACCAGCTTTTTAAAGATGCTGATTTTATTTTCCAGCAGGATTTGGCACCTGCCCACACTGCCAAAAGCACCAAAAGTTGGATAAATGACCATGGTGTTGGTGTGCTTGACTGGCCAGCAAACTCACCAGACCTGAACCCCACAGAGAATCTATGGGGTATTGTCAAGAGGAAAATGAGAAACAAGAGACCAAAAAAATGCAGATGAGCTGAAGGCCACTGTCAAAGAAACCTGGGCTTCCATACCACCTCAGCAGTGCCACAAACTGATCACCTCCATGCCACGCTGAATTGAGGCAGTAATTAAAGCAAAAGGAGCCCCTACCAAGTACTGAGCACATATACAGTAATTGAACATACTTTCCAGAAGGCCAACAATTCATTAAAAATGTTTTTTTTTATTGGTCTTATGAAGTATTCTAATTTGTTGAGAATTGGTGGGTTTTTGTTAAATGTGAGCCCAAATCACCACAATTAAAAGAACCAAAGACTTAAACTACTTCAGTCTGTGTGCATTGAATTTATTTAATACACGAGTTTCACAATTGTAGTTGAATTACTGAAATAAATGTACTTTTCCACGACATTCTAATTTATTGAGATGCACCTGTATGTATGTACGCATGTATGTGTGTATATATGGACACTGACACAATTTTCATAATTTCGGCACTGTATGCCACCAGAATAGAATTAAAATGAAACAATCAAGATTTAATTTAAAGGGTTGAAGAAAACTATAACAAAATCCTTAGGAATTACAACCATTTCTATACACAGACCCCACATTTTCAGGGGCTCAAATGTAATTGGACAAATATAAATCAAATAAAATGTTCATTTTTAATATTTTCTTGAGAATCATTTGCAGGCAATGACTTCCTTAAGTCTGGAACTCATGGACATCACCAGAGACTGGGTTTCCTCCTCTGTGATGCTTTGCCAGGCCTTTACTGCACCTGACTTCAGTTGTTGTTTGTTTGTGGGTCTTTCCGTCTTTAGTTTTGTCTTCAGCAAGTGAAATGCATGCTCGTTCGGGTTGAGATCAGGAGATTGACTTAGCCATTGCAGAATATTCCACTTTTTTTTACCTTCAAAAACTCCTGGGTTGCTTTTGCTGTATGTTTTAGGTCATTGTCCATTTGTACTATGAAGCGCCGCCCAATCAACTTTGCTGCATTTTGCCGAGTCTGGGCAGAGAGTATATCCCTATACACTTCAGAATTCTTCCGGCTGCTTCTGTCTTCTGTCACGTCATCAATAAACACCATTAACCCAGTGCCCTGGAAGCCATGCTCATGCATCACTCTGCTCCACCATGTTTCACAGATGATGTTGTATGCTTTGAATCATGAGCTGTTCCAAGCCTTCTCCAGACTTTTCCCTTCTTGTCATTCTGGTACAGGCTGATCTTAATTTCAGCCGTCCAAAGAATGCTTTTCCAGAAGTGGTCAGGATTTTTTAGATGTTTTTTGGCAAAGTCTAATCTGTCCTTGTTTGCACCTTGTGGTGAACCCTCTGTATTTGCTCTCGTGAAGTCTTCTCTTGACTGAAGATGTTGACAGTGACACGTCTACCCCCTGGAGAGTGTTCTTCTCTTGGCTGGATGTCGTGAAAGGGTTTTTCTTTACCATGGAGAGGATTCTCCGATCATCCACCACTGTTCTCCTCTGTGGACGTCCAGGCCTTTTTATGTTGCAGAGCTCACCAGTGTGTTCTTTTTTCTCAGAATGTACCAAACTGTTGATTTGGCCACTCCGAATGTTCTTGCTATCTCTCTGATGGGTTTTTTTTTTTTTGTTTTTGAAGCCTAACAATTGTCTATTTTACTTGTATGGAGAGCTCCCTTGACTGCAAGATATGGGTTCAGAGCAACAGCTTCCAAATGCAAATGGCACACTTAGAATCAACTCCAGAACTTTTACCTGCTTAATTGATGTAGAAATAATGAAGGAAAAGCCCACGCCTGTCCATGAAACTGCTTTTGAGTCAATTGTCCAATTACTTAAGGTCCCTTGAAAAAGGGGGTGAGGTACATATTGAAGAGATGTAATTCCTTAATCATTTCTCCAATTTTGATGAGAATACCCTCAAAAAGCTCAAAGTGTGCACTTTAAGCCCATATTCATTATATAACTGTAACTTGAATGCGTTTTGGTCAACAGCTAAAATAATAAAAAATTGTGCCTGCGTCCAAATATATATGGACCTGACTGTATTTTATTCCTGTGATGGCAAAGCTGAATTATCAACATCATTACTCCAGTCTTCAGTGTCACATGATCCTTCAGAAATCATGCTAATATGCTGATTTAGTGCTTTTTTTGATTGTTGTGCTGCTTAATATTTTGTGGAAACTGTGATACATTTTTGATACAAGATTACTTGAAGAAAAAGATTACAAGAAAAAGAAATCTTTTGTAACATTTCTCTTTTCACTTTTGATCAGTTTAATGCATCCTTGTTAAATAAAAGTATTTATTTTGTTGATTACCTTACTGACCCCAAACTTTTGAGTGTGAATATATATATATATATATATATATATATAGAATAATAGTATCTACTTCTGCTGTTCTTCTTTTCATAGCACATCAAACTCGTTTATTGCACATAATAAAATAAATTTAACATTTTAAAAATATGGCCCCTTTAACAAATTAGTTATAATAATAGGAAATGTGTCTTCAGTATTTGTGTACAAACTGTCAGAGATATGATATCCTCACATGAACCAAAACAAGAGCACTGCATAAAGTAATTGTTACGGATCATTGCCAAACTGAGAAGAGAATGATGACGAGAGCCAGAATGTTTGTTTTGAAGCTCAGAGAGGGGAAAACATGACTAGCATGGGAAAAGACAGACCGACAGACACATACACGCGTACACACACACCGTGAGCTGTTATCACTGGTATTAACAACCCCAAAACCCACACACCCACATGGAGAAGTGAATAAACACACCTGCTGCCTCTGGTGTCGTACTGCCTCATGTTCTTAATAAAGTGGACTTTCTTCACAGGGCGTGGACGAGGAGAGCCAGATGGGTTCCGACTCCTGAGGACAAATACAGATGGACAGAACATGGGTAAGACATGAAATGAAAATCCTTTAGTCTTTCATATTTGGTTTCACTTCACCATTCTTACATAAACTTTTGTCTGAAGATTAGACACAACCTTTATAATACATGCTGCTGCGACTCAGAGCGGCTACGTCACAGCTATTCAAAGCAGCCCAAATGCCCACAAGTATTTGACCTAAACTCAACAAATTCAACGGAAAGAATCAAAACAAAACACAGAACTCAGCACACACAGGTTTTATGCTGCTTGAAACAGTTCTAAACCAAATGCAATTCCTTTCATTTGTTCTATATAAAGTCATCTATTATTATACACTAGTTCGCTCCCGCTCAGCCAAACACTGTTCCAGTGTTTAAATGCTGTTGAAATGTGACTGACGTGTGTGAGTCAACTGACTGGCTGTTTCCCCTCATCAAGGGAATGTGTCATTATGGCTAATGAAGCTGGCCATGACTTGCTCTGCATGGCACCGTCATTACAGCTCTTTGCTCATTGACATGAAACTACCCTCACATATTACCAAGATGGGAGGAACAAGGCAGAACAAGTTATTACGTTTTGATAAAAAACAGACAATTTCCTTTGGAATAATGTACAATGATGAATCACTCACAAAAAAAAAAAAAAAAACATCGTTGAATCATTCAGTCTGGGAAAGAGAGGGGAACAGGAGATCAGAAAATACTATGCTGCCCACAAGGCGATTGGCACTAACAATATGGTCAATATTGATGAACTGTACAAAATTATATTTGTGATGACATTTATCTTTCTATTGTTTTTTTACACCACACCATACCAGACCATTCATTAAGCAGAGACAGTATAAATGGTGCAACCTGTTAGGAGCATATGTACATGTTATTTTTTTGGATTTAGTAATTTTATATTTTATTTTTCAAGCAACTCAAATGTATCATGCATAGGAATGTTCAAGAGTGCCAAGAGCTCTGTAATTCTTTGGAAAATATGGATTATGGAGCTCAAGTTAAGAGCTCAAGTTTTTAAATACCAAATGCCTGAGCAGACAGCTGGTCAAATTTCACTTGATTTCAGCTGCATTTAATCTTGTTAAATAATAACATGCACCGCAAACAAACAGTTTCATAACTGAATAGTTGTTAGGTTTAGAATGACACTAGTCAGTCTTAAAGGGACAGCAACACAACTGATACGTTCAAGGCCTAGAAAGGTAGTAGTTAGGAGGACATCGTTAAAATAGTCCATGTGACATCAGTGGTTCAACCTTAATTTTATAAAGCTACGAGAATAATTTTGAGAGAATACTTGTTGCAGACAAAAAGTATTCTCATCAATTCATAACATTAAGGTTGAACCACTGATGTCACATGGATTATTTTAACGATGTTCTTACTAACTTTCTGGGCCTTGAACATGGTAGTAACGTTGCTGTCTATGGAGGGTCAGAAAATAATATCTTAAAGGGGTCATATGATGCGATTTCAAGTTTTCCTTTGTCTTTGGAGTGTTACAAGCTGTTCGTGCATATATAAGATCTGTAAAGTTGCAAAGACTAAAGTCTCAAAACCAAAGAGATATTCTTTATAAAAGTTAAGACTCGTCCACGCCCTCCTAAAACGGCTCGTTCAAACACGCCCCCACATGTCTACATTACAGTGTGGGAAGATTTGCATAACACCGCCCAAATGTATACGCAATGAAAGAAGGCGTAACTATTATTCTCGCTGTAGTTTTGTGGTTGCCGCTGCCATGTCGTGGAGACGCTGTGTGATTTGTTTTGAAAGCGAAAGTACTTTGTTTGGCCTTCCAAATGAGGACACAACTAGAAATCAGTGGTTAAGTTATATTTACAACACTGTTCCAGAACAATACAACACAAATATTAGAGTGTGTGCAGCGCATTTTACGGAGGACTATTTCCTGAACCTGGGAGAGAATAGCCTACAACGTGAACACTATGAATGGCTGTGAACACTATAAAGTGGGGCAATTCCAATGTCTCAAGGACAGTCTGGTGCTTCTGACTCACAGCCTGTAAGTACGTTTCGATATTTAAAGAATTTGCTACTGACTATTCAAACGCGAAAAAGACCGTATGAGTCATTATAATCAGTAATTATGTCCTCACTGAATGCAACAAATGCCTCGATTATAGCGGGTTTTTATTGTTTTAATCTCGTCGCGCCGGGACCATAGACTGTAAAAAGGGCGGGACATGGCATCACAATACGGTAAGGGGCGTAACAACGAAGGTCTTACGGGTTTGGAACGACATGAGGGCGAGTAATTAATGAGATTGAGTTTTCGTTTTTTGGGTGAACAATCCCTTTTAGGAAGCCCAAATATGACATGGTTCAGACATGAAATTAATTTCTCTGAAAATTCCTCAAAAAACCCTGCAGAAAAGTCAGTCTGTTGGGTTACATGTCTTACCATAGTTACATAACTTTTGGTCTATGTCTCATCTGTGTATGTTCTAAACCCTTCTATCCCTACATGAGCATTACAGATTTCTGCCACATGCTTTGGGCACAAAACCAGGCCACATCTACCTTCTGTTTGGTTTGAAAACTATTACACAACCCTAGCGTGCCGAACAAACACAAACAGCTCCCCCTATTCGCACCTTCCATCTGCTCCACCATTTGTGGTGATGCACCCTCCCTCCAAATCTGAATTACTGTTATCATAACCTAGGGCGAGGAACCGCACCTGCGTGCAGGCGAGTGCGAAGAAGAGAGCAAAGAAAAGCTGAAGACTGTGACCGAGAACAAATGACTTAAAACCCCTTTCATTATCTCCAGAATGAAAAACGTGATGAACTCTGAAGCAGCTGCCAGCTTTGCGTAAAGCTCATTCTCTCTCGGCCCATCTGTCACTCACTTGATCCCGACATTTCATTTATTTTGTCTTTTCTTTTCGGGCTCTCTCTCTCTCTCTGTTTTCTAGTAAATCTCCAACCATTTGCATCAGTCTCAAATGCAGAAAATGGGATGGAGAGGAAACTAAGATATGAGCTTGGTGAGACAGGACACTGGAGGTCATATCATAATCACAGACACAATCAGAGCAGGCAGATTGCCCAGAGAAAGATGGATGTGTTTGGATGTATCATCCATTACAGCGTTCATGGAAACAACAAAATTCATTATTGATTAGTCGGGTCTTTGTATATCACTGTGTGCATCAATGATGACACAACACAACAACAACAACAACAACAAAAAAAAAATGCATTACTTCTAAACTATTACATTTACATTACTTATTTAGTGATGCACTGACATAAAAGTCTGGATAATACAAGTAAGATATTTCATGGCAAATCTAGTAAACGTTTATGTAAATATTTAAAAATAAAACAAAATGTAAAAAAGGTGAAATCAGCAGGCACAAATAAATATACAATATTGAACAATATAATAAATAAATAAAATAAAATCTCTTCTTTTGGCTGAAAACCAATATGGCACCAATATAGCTTTCATCCCTACATATATTTTAATAAGTTATTATGAATTTCCAGTTTGTTAAAAAAAACACATTCTAAGAGCTTTTACACGCAGCTGCTGTGATTAAAATCCAAATACGATGTTATGTAAATGTTTCTACTGTAAAAAAAACAACAACAACGCAATTTCTTAAACCTCATGTTGTGTTCTGGGACATTTTGAGGACATTCTAGGTCTTTCTTTTCCCCAAAAATGCTAGTTAAAATTAATCGCATTGGACTAAAACTTACAGACTTTGCTCACACAGGGTTTAACAACATCCCACATACCCTTTTTGGTACTGACCGATCACAGGCCTCATTCATCAGAACTTATGAATATGAACATTGCCAAAATTATCTACAAAAAGCTTTTTTCACTCAAAGAAGCTCAGATCAATGAGGCTTATAACCAATCAGTTCCAAAAAGAAATACAAAACCTGTGCTGACTGAAAGAAAACTAGTTGCTAAAGACTATGACATCTCTGAATTCAATAATGAAATGCCTTTAACTGAAAATTGAGTGTTTAATCTTATCATTATACATTACTGACACGCTATCCTCCAATTTGATACTGTTAAGTGCTTTGACACAATCTGTATTGTTAAAAGCGCTATATAAATAAAGGTGACTTGACTAGATCCAAGATTTGGTTATAAAAGCAATTTTTACAAAGAATTTTTAAATGGCAGTGCCAGGTTGCATAAAGCATTTAAGGTATAGTTTATGCAATGACATTAAGCGTAAGGGAAACTTAAGGGTGATCTTAAGAGAAAATTACACTTAAGGTGCTTTATGCAACTGGGTACAGGTCATTTTGACCAGAAACACTAAATTAGGAAAATGATTCTCAGCACAGCATACGCACCAAAACGAATTCTTCGAACTCTGAAGGTTTTTCGTTTTTTCAACCAAAGATTTCCTTGTACTATCACATAAAATAGTAAAACAATTACTAAATAACATCAAAATCCACATGAGAGGATGGCTCTCATCAGCCCATGGAATCTCATACTGTAGGCTGGCAAAGATAAACAAACAGTTAAGAAAGAATGTACAATCCTAGAGGAATAACTCAAGTTAAGAGGCAGAGGGAACGTTAACACTCTCTCCCTCCATTTACTGTACCACTGCTCTTCTCTCTTCATAACCCATGTGTGTTATATATCTCATACTTTTATGTCCAGCAGATCCCAGCCCCTCATTCCAGGGGATCAATAGCTGTTCCTGGCCGACTGGATGCAGTCAGGCCACGATCACGTCACAAAGCTTTGAATAAATACCCTGGTGTAATCCTGCCTGGACTGGACATGCACAGAATTAAAGTGCTGAGAGAACATATGGCCTGATTCCATGCTTCCAATGTTCCAATAGCACACAGGGATGAAAGGCTGGGCTAGAGAACCAGTGCTGGTGCACAAAGTGCTGAAGCACAGGCTCAAGAGGAAGTGCCTTAGAGAAATGAGTGGGTGAAATGTCAGGCCTCAATCAGTGGGCTGGTGTGTTGGAGGTGACACATGGGTTACTACACAATTTAAGAGCGAGATCTTTTCCTTGGAGCTTGGTAGCATTCATCTAAAACAGCTGTTGTTTTGGATAATACATAAACATATGATTAATGTATACTTCCATTCAAAAGTTTAGTTTCCAGAAAAATATTAATCAGCACAACTGTTTTCAACATTGATAATAATATTAAATGTTTCTTGTCCAGCAAATCAGCATAATAAGGATTTCTGAAGGGTCATGTTAGACTGAAGACTGGAGTAGTGATGCTAAAAATTCAGAGAAATAAATTATGTTTTAAAAAAATAGAAAACTGTTATTTTAAATTGCATTCATATTTCACAGTACTACAGTTTTGATCAAATAAATGTAGCCTTGGTAAGCACAAAACACCTCTTTGAAGAACATTAAAAATCTTTTTGCAGTACATTTCAGCAAAAATGTTTTATTGTGAATATCAGTTATCTGACTTTAGATTACATAACATAATATTTGGATATTGTGGGGAGTTTTGACATAGTATGCTCAACATAATGAATGATTGGATGGGATTTATGTTGTCCTCTTACAGGGATAGTTCACCCAAAAAAGAAAGTTTGCTATTAGTTTATTCTCTCTCATGCCATCCAAAATATAGGTGATTTTGTTTTTAACAGATAATAATATTGTAAATAATGTTTGGTTTCTTGCACAAACCGATTGTTTCGCTTCATGAGACCTCAATATATCGCCAGGAGCCACTGGTATTAATTTTGTGGTCCTTGATATGATTTTCGCTGACTTTCATTTCAT
This sequence comes from Onychostoma macrolepis, assembly GCF_012432095.1. Taxonomy (NCBI): domain Eukaryota; kingdom Metazoa; phylum Chordata; class Actinopteri; order Cypriniformes; family Cyprinidae; genus Onychostoma; species Onychostoma macrolepis. Next base: position 21,049,278 of record NC_081177.1, on the reverse strand, counting down.
GAATCACCAAGCTAAAAATCTTCTTTACTGTTCTACTGAAGAAAAAAAAAAAATCTCCTGCATCTTGGATGGCCTGAGGGTGCAAATTAACAGCACATTTTCATTTTTGGGTGAACTATCCATTTAAGTTTTCCAGGAGATCTTTCATATTCCAGCAAAAAATAATAATAAAATAAAATAAATATATATATATATACTAACCTCAAACTTATGAACAGTAGTGTACATAATTTGTTATTTGTCCTTGTTAATATGACCATTTTTTTTAACGACTACCTGTAAAAAACAAACAAACAAAAACACAAGGGCACATCATTTACCCTCATTCATATAAAAAAAAAAAATAAACAGCAAGGAAAGTGCGAGGAGAGCCTTCCTGTTTACATGAAAAATGAATTATATATATATATATATATAAAATCTCACACTGTCATCAGATCTAGTAATACCTAGCATATCTAAAACAGCAAAGGTGGAGGACAGCCAAAGGACACTAATAGCATCCTTCACGCTGAAGAGTGTTTTCCTGGAGTACATCAGCTTCAAATTCTGATTATGCCATGGGTGCTATTGACACAAGAGCATGAGCCAAGCCCAAGGTCAGTGTGCAAACAACGCCACTTCCCTATACACGGATACACCCGTTCAGTTATTAACTCACATGTAAGGACTTCCCCTAAACGAGAAGAATCAACAGTTTTCACTGTCAAGTGTAGATTACGGATTACTATACATAACTAATGATATTACACAGAGATGTTTTCTTCTTAGCATGCTCAGAACAAGAGTGACAGAAGTTGCGCCTCTGAGATATGCTAGTCTCGCAAGTTTGTATACAGGAGCAAAGGAAGCAACGTTTCCTAGCAAAGTAAAACTCTTGGTTTATATCGAAATCCTCAGACATTTTTCTTCACAAATCCTCGTTTTGTGCTTCTAATTCGTGACCGGCGTTTTGTTTTGTTCTCGCTTATCCACCGGAACGGCTTCCGCGTACGGCAGTCAGCGGAAGTGAGAAAAAAGTGTTTATTACTTTAGAAATATGGATATTTTTCTTACAAATATGCGCTATAGGAGGCCTTTATTCACCCCCCCGGAGCCGTGTGAGGAACGTTTTATTACGGATATGCTCACTTTGTTTCACGTCTTCTGGACTGTTGACAAAAAGCACCCGCTTATCCCCATTGTAATGCTTGGAGGGGCCAGGACAGTTTTTAATATAACTCCGATTGGATTTGTCTCAAAGAAAAAAAACTCATATACACCTAGGATGCTTTGAGGGTGAGTAAAACACAGGCTAATTTTCATTTTTGGTTGAACTAACCCTTTAACTTGCAACAGAAGAATACAAAAGGAGATTATTCACCATAATAAAATTACAATTCAGTCATTCTGTACTTGTGTGAGTAAATGAAAGAATTTTCATTTTGGGTGAACAATCCCTTTAAGCTGTTCGAAACCCATACAACCTTGTTCTACAAACATTCCATATGTATATATAAACGTTCTCAAATGTTCTTGCTTGATGCATATTTGTGATGTTTTTGTGAACTTTCTGAAGCTTCAAAGTTTTCTTGGAATGAACTTTCAATGGAGGACAGAAATTTCTCACGTTTTGAACAGGGTAAGCAAATGATGATAGAATTTAGGTATTTAAGGTTGGAGAATCATAAAACTTGATTTCTCCATCAGAAAAAGAGGCATTGTGTAATAGAGCTCAATGTCAGAACATTTAAATGAAGAGACCGTAAAACTCACCATTTCTAAAGTTACCACAGGGAATCATGTTCAAACGCTAACACTGAATATAACCCAAAGGCAAACTCAAAAAAAAGAAAAGAAATTTAAAACACCTCATGCAAAAATCTTTCAACTATTGATTACAAAACAGCTCTCTTTTGAGCAACTACATCAACAGTTTAAAGCCTCAAAGAATTTTGACAATGCATGAGGCTGAGAATTTGGCAAACGTGGTCAACAAGCGCCTACTTGTTGTACTATTCAAACTATCTTTATGTCTTTAATTTGAATGTCACAGCTCTCAGTATGCATGCTGAGAACGATTGAAGACAACTTACTTGGAGAGGTTGTTTTTAAGCAAGGAAAGGTCAATTTAAATGCACGTTGGATGCATTTACTGGAACTATTTTAAGAAGCTGCAACATTTGACTCAAGCAAGTTCATGTAGCCCTGATTTATTCTCCAGTGCAGAGACAGTTCATTCCCTCAGGCCTGCAGAGACCCTTTGAAGGGTTGAGAGTATGACAGAATGTCTTAAGCTTTAATCTCTGCAGGTACTGTGTGCACAAAGCAGCGTGCAGCACTGGAAGAGTACCACCACCACCCTTATATGCAGCACGGACTGACCTCAAAGCTCCAACTGATAAAGCAAAGCAAATGTCTGCCGTGACTGTCAGTCTGGTTTGAATCCACATGTCACAACCGCACCCTTTTTAAAGTAAAAGTGGGAAGAGTGTTTGGGGGGGAGGTACAGTCAAAAGAATAAAGACCTCCTACTGCTCAATGGACTGTTGAGATTAAGAGCAAAACAAACATCAATTCTCTCACTGTGTGTATGACAAGCTTTTTCACTTCCTCGTATGGAGAGATAAACCAACCAAAGCCGAAACCTTCACGCACAAATTGCCATTTTTAGGCAAGGTTTATTTGGCTGTGAAGACATCTGGATTCCAGAAAGCGGTTTGTTCAGTCTGTGGTCAATGAGAGTACTAGTAAGAATGAAAACACAGTCTTTTTCGCATACTTTTGCGTCTGTGGAACAACATTTAAAAGTCAAGCAGATAAAATCTATGGCGGTGGCTTGTCATTTCACCCTCATTTTCTATCCGTAGATTAGTGCAACTTGAAAATTCATAAATATATTTGAAAACAACAACAACAAAAAACACTTTTAAAATAATTGTCAAAGTGATATTTGGAAAAGATTTGGGAAGCAAACCAGAAAAAGGTGTGTTTCAAAACTAGAGATCACGTAACCCCGGATAATTAATTCACTGTAAATAGGGGTGTATATTTAAAAGCATAAACAAATTAGACTCTGACTGGACAGATAAGGTAAATGACTCAAAATCATGAAGTAACATTAACGCTTGTCTAACTATAGACAATTATGCACACGCTTTGCGTTTAGTGTATAGTGTACGTGATTCTCTGTAATCAGTTCTTTGAAATTTCTAGTAAATAATAATAGAATGAAGTGAATGTTGAGGTTGGCAACATTATGTCACATTTTATATAAACAATTTCCAACCACTCGTATCATTAGTCTGAATGACACTATGGTGCCTCTCCCTCTAAATATGCAGGTTGGGTCAAATCGGTCACAAAACATGCCCATTCAGACTGGTCAGAATAATGACTAACTCCTTACATTATATGTCCATGTTAATGCTGCAATATTTAACTACAAAAAAAAAAAAAAAAATCAATAAAAGTGTGCAATTATGTTAAGCCCTAGAAAAAAAAATTACACATTAATTTTATATTTTCCCATCAGTATTACTCAGTACTTACTTATGTAATAAGTAAAAAAAAACAAAAACAAATATAAAGTGTGAAAATTTCTTTGCATCACAAAAATGAGTGTCGTAAAATAAGCAGTGGAAGGGATGGTAAAGGAAAAAAAAAAAAACATTTTGTGCAATTTAAAAAAACATTTTAAAATATAGCCTTTTCTGACAGTAAATGCAATACAGCATTAGAACCACCTTAATTTTTTTGTATATCTTACAAAAAACTATTTATAGTATTAGATTTGCCTTTTTATACTGATTATGTTTCAATATGAAATGTCTGAAATCTGATATGCAGAACTGATTTTTTTCTACTTTCTGGACCACAAAACTAACTAAATATTCATTTTGAAAAGGTTAATATATTAATATTAACAATTAAACAATTTAAGCACCAATAGCTTCAAGCTCAAAGTCAAATAACAACATTAAAAACATAACGTTAACTTATCACCTTAGTACCTTGCCAGTGCACATGACATATGACGCGTAAACATGCTGCCTAGGTAGGCAGCTCACTAGATTTTGAGACACGGCCAAGTGGACTGTCTTTTTCAGAAGTTTATGTAAACTATCAGAATGCATTAAACTGTCCTATCTCTTACTGCCTCTAAAGTAACCCCCCCTTCAGAAACCTGTGCAGAACCCACCGCGGTCGAGACTCCAGCGAAGAGCCGCAGCTCTGCACTGACAGCAGCGTCGGAGACTTCCGCGCTCCGAGCGGAGTGGGCTGCAGACTGCAAGGGGACAGGAGATTGCTCTGCGAGGAGAACGAGCCCCTCTCCCTCTCCAGGAACATCTCGGTGCTCCCGGCGTTACTGAACCCAGAATCCGACGGCAGAACCAGGATGGGCGGGACGTTGAGCAGCCCGAGTCTGGGGACAGAGAGGCTGGAGAAGGTCCCATCGTTACTCGCCGCAGCGGACAGTTCGTTCACAGTCGCGGCGATGTCAGAGCACTGAAACTCGGCATCACTTGGGCCCGCTGCGCTCACATTGTTCCGCACAGGCCGACCGTCCAAGGATATATTAGTGAGAAACAAAAGCGCAGCTTGTCTCCTCCGCGAATCTTTACTTTTCCGCAGATGCTCTCTGTGCAGTTTGCCAGTGCATGGGTTCAGAGTGCTCTGCGTACTGCACGCAGCAGCCGCCATTCTCAAGTAAACCTTACGCGCTGCTGCTCTGTTCTGTTTCTACCCCGGCGCTACTCGCCAGGACACGCCCACTCTCACCCGATTGGCTTAGAGGACAGGATTTTAGTAAATAGATAGAGCGTGCGCGGATTTCATTGGCTGATGAATCATAAAGCGTTTGAAATAATTTCACAGGCGCGCTCTGACAGAAGAAAGAGAAAATGAAGGACTGTAGATGCCGCTTTGTTATGTGACTCTGGACCACAAAACCAGTCATAAGGGTACATTTTTTGGATGTTTATACATCATCTGAAAGCTGAATAAATAAGCTTTCCATTGATGCATAGGACAATATTTGGTCGAGATACAACTATTTGAAAGTCTGGAATCTAAAGGTGCAAAAAAAAAATAAAATATTTAAGTTCTTAGCAATGCATATTACTAATAAAAAATTAAGTTTTTATATATTTACAGTAGGAGATTTACTAAATATCTTTGATCGCTAATTAATATCCTAATGATTTTTGGTATAAAAGAAAAATCAATAATTTTGACCCATAAAATGTAGGCCTATTGTTGGCTATTGCTACAAATATACTTGTGCTACTTATGACTTGTTTTGTGGTCAAGGTTCACATTCACATTTCAGAGATTAAAAAGCAAAGGTCTATAAGCTTTAATTGCCTCACTGTAGAGTAGCAAAATAAACGTGTCCTTTAGACACACAATTTAGGTGTGCAAACATTTTACTTTATTACATTTTACAGTGTTAAACTATTATATACAGTACTGTGAAGTCAGTCAGCTCTTTATTCCAATCAGGACTGTCAGTTAAAGTATAAATCATTTAATAATAATGCATGGGCCCTCCATCCTCTGACCTACTGACTAAGATATTCCACAGAGGACCTCAGTTGGCCCTCTTCATCACAGGGCCTGGGACAAATGTTCCCTGTTGCCCCCCGCTGGTTTGACTACTAAGATTATTTGGGTGTGAGAAGAGGTTTAACTTGAATCTAAACCCTGTCTGGCCCTGTTCTTCTGCCCAATTCCATTACATAACAAACGTTTAGCCTGACAGATGTATGTGGCATTTTGATAACCCCCAATGCTGGGCGCAGTGCCCATCAACCTTCTGTGGTTGGCATAGATAAGAGGGAAGGGAAAGGCATCAGACTGTGGCAAGGTGACAGTGTCACTGGAAAGAATGTCAAGGCTGAGTTTTTCATGAGTTATTCTCCCTGCAGACAGCAGCCACAGTCAATGACCCTCCGGCTCCAGCAGATTACTGTGTAGTGTGCACTGGCTGGAAGCAAACTCTTCATCACCATCATCATCACTGTCATCATTATTATATGATTGCTTTTTCTTTTTCTCCTTTTATGTCTTAAGTGACCTTTTCTCCAAATAATACATAATTACTTTTGTTCTCTCTGGTACTTCCTCACTGCATTAGTACTCTTTTGTAAATCATTCACGCAGAACATGAAATAACCAAACATGCATGCAAATAATATGCAGATTTACAAATGCAAATAGGATGCAAGAGGCCCATTGTTCATGAGCAGCACTCCGTGTGGCCCAATAAAGTGCACATATACTGTAAATGTTTAACTATTTGACTTTGATTTCTTTTACATTACACACACACACACATATATATATATGTATGTATATGTGAATCAAAAAAATAAGTCACCTAAACCCTGTTTTCAAAAACTCTCCAGTGCAAAAGTTCAAATATACAGTGGCTTATGTATACATATGTCATTTCATTCTGTATGTTTCACAGGTAGTAGTCCTCCTCTTCTATGTCTCCGTTGCCCTCTTCAAAGCCCAAAGCCTCAATGTTGTGTGTGATGTCATCAATTCTGCGGTTAAAATCCTGGGAACTGGAAGGAAGAGTCCAGCCGTCATAGCCACGGACTGCTGTGGCAGATGTGCTGCTCATGCTCCGCTTGATCCGGCCAAAACTGTCCGTCAAAATCCCACCCTCTCGGATCCCAATGTCTTCCAGAAATGTCTCGAACACTCCTACATCCTTATCTGGAATAAAGGGCCTCATGCCTGCTCACATGGGAGAGGAAATACGTGAGAATGCACCATAAGTCTGTATTTTTAGACAGCATCGTTTTGTTGGATTATAATTGAGAATACATTAACATTAACAAGCAAACATTTTGAAAACTTACAATAAATACATTATAAAGATGTATTAAAAAAAAAAAAAATACACTACCATTATAATTTTTGAGTTCAGTAAATCACTTTATCCAGCATGGACACATTAAATTAATCAAAAGTGACAGTAAAGACATTTAAACTGCTTCTTCTTGTGAGAATGTGGCAGCATTCACATGTTTGTGATTAATTGTCTCTATTCAGCACTGTAATGCTCCTCTATAAATTCACACTAACAATACTGAATGGTCTGAATGGCGAAAGCGCAGACAGTCTCACACTCGTCCAGAGCTGTATCGAGCTGACTCAGCCTTTTGCTTGCTTGTCAGGTTAGATGAGTTTACGGCCAGCAGAGGTATAAGTGGCTCAGTGAGTGTTATGTAATTGTGTCTCTGTTGCACACAATCGCTGCAATTTGCTTTATCCTTTACCAACTCACTTCAGAAGTAACATCTACAAGGTTTTCCTAATCAGGTTGGACAAGTAGTGTCGCAGTGGGAATTTACTCTACAATCCATTTTGATTATTTAATGACTCACTATCTAAATATGTGTTTCTGACAAATCTGGGATCACAGTTACAGAGTTATTTATAGTTTTGAATTGTGGTCATAGAGTTATTTATAGTCTGTCTCATGTTTCTTTTCCCACAGCGGCTAGTGTTAGTAGAGAGTTTTGTAATTCTGTCTCGCTGTGAAAGTGTGATGTTGTTGGAAAGGCTGATGCACCATGACTTCTCCAGTGAAAGCCAGGTGCTCATGAATATTCATTAGGCTTTACGTTACTCTAATCCCTCTAATGAGCTAATGATAGACAGCAATTACACAAACTCTGAATACAATGCCAAATCTGATAAATCATGACTTTTAAAATATGACTTCAGACTTTATAATGAAATAAACCCTGTCGTACAAACATGCCCCTTGGGGATTTAAACAGGCACTCAAATTCCTCAGGAGAAGCAAAGAAGGAGAAAGAGAGAGAATCTATGGTGACATTTGTATTCTGTGTTGTGAGTTTCTCACCAAGCAGCAGGAACTTGCGTGAGTCTCCGTAGAGCTGCAGCAGGTCAGTGCAGAACTGCTCTATCGGAGCACCAAGTCTGTATTCTCGCAGAAACAGAGCAAACTGCTGAATCTCCTGAGGTGTCAGCTTACTCCTCAACTAACCAATGAGAACAGGACACAGAACTATAATACAACAGAACTATAAAGAGACAATAATATTCTGGATAACTGCAGTGGATCGTTCACCCACAAATTAAAATTATGCTGTCATTTACTCATCCTCATGTTATTTCAACCTCCCCAAGACTACTTGATTTCAAAGCTTTTCATTACCAGGAACTGGGAGTACTGCTATTTTAAAATAACCATGATTAAATTTTGTGTTTCCAAAAGTTGGGAACCACATTATTAGGCAAAATGTCAAAAATGCAATAACGATTAATCTATGGCTCCATGAAGAACCTTTAAAGGGATAGTTCACCCAAAAATGAAACGCATAAGACCATAAATTCAAGGCATTAATGTTTGCCTAAAAAAAAAAAAAAAAAAAAAAATCACCTCTGGCTCTGCACCCCTTTACCTAAATTCAGTACTTCAGACCTATGTGCCCTCTAGAAGCTTGCGTTCTGCAAGTGAACGCATTATTGGGCCATCCCAAATAGGCACAAAATCACTTTCACAGACTTTTTCAATAACTTCCCATCTGGTGGAATGACCTGCCCAACTCAAACCGAGCAGCTGAATCCTTAGCCATTTTCAAGAAATGGCTAAAAACACATGTCTGCCATCTTTATTTGACCCTCTAACTCTAGCACCCTTCTAATTCTATTTTATCTATCTGTCTTCTTTTTATTTAAAAACCCCACACACACTTGACCCTCTATCAATTGCATATGCTAACTTTTCTTGAAAAACTAACACTAGCTTTCTTTTTTCTATTCTATCTACTTGTTTCTTTAAAAAAACAAAAAACAAAAAAAACACCTTGCTACGTGTACTGCGTTAGGCTAACCGAGACTTGTCAAGCACTTGCATGTTGTTGCTCTTTTGTTGGTTTTGATTGCTTGTGGACGTGCGTTCACGATAGTACCATGACACAAGCGTGTGGCGTAACATTATGGTTGAACCACTGATGTCACATGGACTACTTTGTCAATCATCTTGGTACTTTTCTGTGCCTTGACCGTAGTAGTTCCCCTTGCTGTCTATGGGAGGGTCAGAGAGCCCTCAGATTTAATCAAAAATATCTTAATTTGTGTTCCAAAGATGAACCAAGGTCTTACGGGTTTGGAACGACATGAGGGTGAGTAATTAATGACATAATTTACATTTTTGGGTGAACTAACCCTTTAATTACTCACCCTCATGTCGTTTCAAACCAGTAAGACCTTCACTCATCTTCAGAACACTAAAGATATTTCTTTAATGAAATCCGAGAGCTTTCTGACCCTGCATAGACAGCAATACAACTGAGACGAAAGGTAGAAAGAACATCATTAAAATAGTCCATGTGACATCAGTGGTTCAACCTTAATCTTATGAAGCTACGAGAATATTTTTTGTGTGCAAAGAAAACAAAAATAACGACTTTATTCAACAATTTCGTGAACATGCGTTGACTGACACGGATGAGAAGAAAATGTTGAATAAAATAATTATGCACACACACAAAAAAAACACTTGGACTAATTTAATGATGTCCTTACTACCTTTCTGGGCCATGAACGTGGTAGTTGTGCTGCTGTCTATGCAGGGTCAGAAAACTCTCAAATTTCATCAAAAATATCTTAATTTTTGTTCCGACTATGAACGAAGGTCTTACGGGTTTGGAACGACATGAGGATGAGTAATTAATTAATGACATAATTTTCATTTTTGGCTGAACTAACCTTTTAACATACAATGCTTCTACAAAAGCTTAGTGGGAAAATATTTCTCAGATTATTAAATCTAAATCTGTCTTCTTCATGACAAAGAAAGTAACGGTTCTTTTAAGAACTGTTCTTTGGGGAACCCAAGATGGTTCTTCTATGGCACTGCTACTAAAACCCCCTTTTGGAATCATTTATTTTTAAGAGTGGAGTGGTGAGTTTGGTCACGTCACTAAAGGCGTGTACAATATGTGCATGTCAGATTTTATACTGGGCACCAGCCAAAGAATTTCACCTTAACAAAAGATAGGAATGTGTGAGTCCACTTGTTTTAATGCAATAAAACCGAAAAACAAAAAAAAAACAAAAATGTGAAGTGCAAATGAAATTTTAAACTTATTTAAATTTCAGTCTGTTCCTCACACAGAACATCATATGGCTTCAAAAGACTTCAAAATACATTGTGTGTGTGTGTGTGTATATATATATATATACAGTATATACATGCAACAACATGAGGGTGAGTAAATGATGACAGAATTTTCATTTTTAGGTGAAGTGTCACTTGTATTACATCATTTTATGTGTGTAAGCATCTTACAATGATCATGTACTCCTGCAGACTGGCATTACAGGGCTCAGAGTCGCTGTGTGTGGAGGCCAGGCTTCGATGTGACTCATGGCAGGAAAGAGATGAGCTCTCACTGTAGTTCTCACTATAATACGGATCAAATGCTTCCTGTGAACCATCACTGTGAGGAGAGATAACACACATGAAGTCAGATGTGACAGAGCTTGAAAGCTATTTTAATACCACACCCCCGTTTCCTCATATATATTAAAATAGCTTTTAAAAATAATACGTGCCCTCCAGCTCTGGGCTCTAAATGGGATAAATATTAGACTGCAGCCCATGAGTTTAAAATGTTTGTCTAAGCAATGGAAGACAGGGTCATTACTTTTGCATTTCTGTTGTGTGCTGCTGGTTACTGAGGCAATTATTTACAAAATCAAAATGTACAAATTGAAGAAAGGGTAAGAATGTAATGATAATTCATAAAGACAGATTTCATGAATCATAATGCACAAACAGACACTCACTATGAACTGCAGCAGCTGAAGTCTGTGTCATAGCCATATGTCATGTCAGTAAGGCAGCTGTCACCTTGGACAAGTATTGATAGCAGGGAGAAAGACAACATGTTATAAATTTGTGCTTTAAAGTGGCAACTGAAACTATACTGCAAAGCATGCAATTGATGAGTGCATTCTAGATATGCATTGACAGCAGTGGCGGTTTTAGGCATGGGCGAACCGGGCAGCAGCCCGGGGCGGCATTTTTTTATGACACGTGGGGGGCGGCACAAGCACTTGGAAAAAAATAAAATAAAATCATCTGCGCCGCTAAGCGGTTTTCTATTATCTATCATATTATCTATCATATAACTGTGTGGAGAATTGGCAAATTGGCGCCCCTGCTTGTTGAGAAGGTACCGTGCACAGAAGCTGTGTGAGAAGTGGAAAGGGGAGGGGGGCGCGGCCGCGGGGGACAGTTCACCTCTCCCAAATGGAGCGGACAAGGAGGGCTAAAGTCAGTCACACCCAGGGGCGCGGGAAGTGGGGGTGCAGCACCCCCTGTTTTTTTCTGTGGGCAACTGTTTAATTGTTGGGAATATAAAAAAAAAAAAAATCGGAGTGTCTATTTAAGTGCAAATAGCTATTTTGCTGGCAGAGGCTATTTACACTAACTCCACCCACAAACGTATGATTGGGATAGTCAAATTTGCAAAAGACGATTACTAGTTCTCAGATTCAGTGGCGCAGATGGTAAAGTTTGCGTTACACTTCTTTTGACACGATCGACCGGGATTTGAATCTGCCTTTTGGCGAACTTTTTTTTCTCCCTTTTTAAATTTCAAATCACATCACATCAGAAAAGCATTTATTTTTTAATAAAAATGAAGGAAATAATCAAAAACATAAAGTATTGGGTAGGTGTAGAGAGGGCTTTTGTCCCAATAAGGTGGCATCCATTTAATAATTAGAAATAAAATTAAAAAATTACACTCAATAAGTTATTGCATACTATTTTATAATGTATTACAATGCAGAAGTGCAGATAATTACCACTATTTTTGCAATAAGTAATGTTTTTCTCTAACAATGTTTTTCGCCATGTTTTTATTTTATTTTAACATAGAATAAATAGAATCTAAAGCTATTTGCACTGTGTAAATAACATATCACTAAAGAATACTGCTATTTTCACTTTGTGGTTTAGTCTTGACTTCTGGTTGTGAGTGACAGTGTTGGGGGATGGGAAATCTGTTGATTGTCAAGTGCCAAATAAACACAGAGTGTTTATTATGTATATAGAGTATATTTATTTAAGTTCTGATAACTTATACTGTTTTGTGCAGAATTGTGTTTTTCATGTTGAAGGATTTGTGCAATTGAGAAATATAAGCTTTCTTACACTTATATTGTTATAGTAAAACATGGCTGTTGTGCAAAATTTTTAGCAAAAAAAACTACAATTTTTTTTTTCTCGGATGGGGGCGCGATCAGAGGGGTCTCGCCCAGAGAGTAATTCAATGTAGAACCGCCACTGATTGACAGTACATGCAAAATATATTAAGATCAACAGTTTAGAACAGTTTTAAGCGGGTTTCAGGGATCCTCAGTCTGCCACAAAGTGATGCTTATATAACTTATATTGTTTTTCTTAAACTATATAAATGTTTTTATATTTATTGCATTGAAATGTAATAACATGATTAATATAAGACATAGTAAGAACTTAAAATTCAATTTTTCTATTTAAGTTGCTATCATAATTATACATGACAAAAGTTAGTCTTTTTTAATTCAATTAGCTTTTATCTATTTTTAGGTCCCGACTCACCAGTTGGGAAACACTGTTTTAAGCACATTCAGCACTGTAGAGGTTGGTTACTGTTAACTGGCTGCTAAAGAGCAATAATGATGTCACTCACTCCTCTGTAGCCAATAGCGGTCAGGCATGGTGTAGTGATATCCCGCCCTGTCGACACATTCAATGGTCTGATGTCCATAGATGATCTGAAACATTTGACAGATGAGCGCGCAGTACTCCTCTGCAGCGTCCTGTGTGTGATCAATATAAGAATCAAATGAAGAGAAAATCATTGAGTGTCTATAGCTACATACAACTTTTAAATGTTTCCACCTTTCTGCTTTTCTCTCTTACACAGACACACATATTGCACTCCAACAAAAGCAGCCAGACTGTAATATGGGTCAACACAATCCCATCCATATTAATGTCCGCAGGCACACACACACACACAGACCACTGACACAGCATGCTCTTACATAAGTCTGGGCATTACATCACAGGGAGTCTACTCTGAGCGCGCTGTTTACATCACAGCTGACACAACTCATCTCGTCAGCACGGTCACTGCAGGAGCGCAGCTACAGCTCACCGCGAGGCACTCATATTCCTGAGGCTCACACCCACTGTTTAAATTAAGAATTTCTCATTCATCACAATCACCTTAAATCTCTACAGCAGCAATAATTCATTTCTCCAAATGCCACAACTGCAATGTTTGTATTGTCCATCCATTCATCCATCATTGCTTATTAACTCATCCAGCATCCATCAACATGAAATGCTGTCTATCCATTCATCCATCAAGCCACATTATTGGCTTTAACTCAACCCACAATTATTCATCAATTCATCCACCCATACATTGCTTATTAACACTTTCATCCATCCATCATCACATATTAACCCCATTGTTCCTCCATCCATCCATCCATCTATAATTTATTAATCCTTTCAACTACCCATCCTTCCATCCATCCATCCATTCATCTGAATAACGGTTTAACCCATCCCTCACTTATTAATCCATAAATCTACCTACCACTTATTAACCCTTTCATCCATCCATCCAGCCAGCCAGCCACATTAATGGATTTTTAACCCCTCTATCATGTATTAACCCATCCATCATCACTTATTAACCCATTTGTTCCTTCATCCATCCATCTATCATTTATTAACCCTTTCAACTACCCATCCATCCATTCATTCATCTGAATAACATTTTAACCCATCCCTCACTTATTAATCCAAAAAAATCTATCCACCACTTATTATCCCTTTCATCCATCCATCCAGCCACATTAATGGATTTTAACCCATCCCTCATTTATTAACCCATCCATCATTCATTTTTATCCTTTTTATATGTGCTTCCTTTCATCCATCCATCCATCCATCTATTAACCTTTTCATTTATCCTTCCATACATCATTCACTTCTTAACCCTTTTATCTGTCCTTCCTTCCTTCCATCCATCCATCCGTCTTCCATCCATCCCCCCTCTGATTCATCCTTCCATCCATTCTTCAATTATTAACCCTTTTATCCATCCGCCGATCCATGCGCATCTATTGCTTATAAGTCAATTTCCATCATCCATCCATCCATCCATTCATTCATCAATCCTTCCATTTAAATGGCTGAATAACCTCACCTTGTTCTCTACGGCCAGTATGACGAGGTTGCAGTAGGCATCAGGGCATGGCATCGGCTCCAGAGGATTATGGTTCCTCCTCTCCCAGCTGCCGTAGGACTTTCCCCTCTCCCAGCTTCCTGTGCAAGCTTGCCTGCGTTCCCAACTCCCACCTGCCGTGTGTTTCCGTTCCCAGCTTCCACCTGGTTTAGCTCCAGGCCCATGCCTCTTTTCCCAGCTACCTCCTATGACCCCTCCACCTCCCCGACGCTCCCAGCTACCCCCTACAGGCCTCCGGTCCCAGCTCCCACTCATCGTCCGTTTCTCCCAGCTACCTCCGCATGGCTTCCGGGTCTGTCTACGCTCCCAACTCCCACTCACACGTTTCTGTTCTAGGCTGTCACCATCACCACCACCTCCTCCACCTCCTCCACCCCCTGTCCCACCTCCTCCACCCACACTGCTCTGTTTAGGCTCATGGCGGGATGAGAGCTTCCAGTCCACACCACAGATGGTGTGGCGGCGCTCCATGGTGCCCCCTGCAGGCCTGGGGTCAGTGTTGCTTATAGTTTGTCTGCGGCTCTCCAAACCAGTGGGCCTGTTTTCCAGACTGTCACCGGCTAGTACAGTGTCCACATTCAGACCTGAGAATACAAACACAATATTGAAGATTCCTCCCATCCTTATTTATTTCAAAAGTTTGCAAATGTTTTATGGCAATGCAAACTAAAACTGACAGACACCTTCACTGTTTTTTTCTCAGTGCTTTATCTCTCTCCAATTTAGATACTGTCCACATACTTTGTTACTGGATGTGTTTTAACACCTGAAACTCAATGTTTTTTTTCCTGAAACTTTGATATTATATTCCAATATTTGTCTGCTAAAAATAAACAAATTAAGGTAATTTAGAAATATGCAATGTATTCCTAAAATGTGTTTTGTGAATTAATTTATTTACAGTAGGCCTAATCAAATTTACTAAAACAGAATAGATAGTAACCAGGGTAAACTCTGGTATTGTAAATCGTTCCTAATTTCCTACTGACCAGTTTTGAGCACCAGTAGGTGCAGTGCATCATCCCGCAGGTAGGAGGCAGCAGCGATTTCGTGTGTGGGGATTCTCAGCAGCAGTTTTTCATTGTCTCTCCAGGTAAGCAGCAGACAGCGAGCAGACAGGCTGAGAATGCAGTCCTGCTCCACACTGGTCTTCAGAGGCAAAACCCTCAGTTTCTATGGATGGAGACAAACACAATGTATCATTTGCTTAATTTCGTGGTTTTATTTTAAAGAAATAATTTATAGTTTTTAAATGTGACAATTTAATCTTTTTGTTGGTTTCAAAGTGTTTTTTTTTTTTTTAAACTGAATTATCCCTTTTAGTCATCTTCTGAACAACATTACAGTTACTCTCACCCTGGCTGTGTCCAGAAGCTGCAGCAGCTCGTCTCTGCTCGAAGGATTCAGGGAACATGACACCCATGTCAAGTGTCCCAGGAACTGTTGGTAACATCCATAAAATTCAGTTGCTGTTTCCATGTGAATGTGATCTGTTTGCTTTGCGTTGTCAGACTAACCTTGACTTCCTTCTCCACATAGTCGTAGATGAGTCTCTCTGGGTGGATGAGGTAGTCAGGTGGGTAGAGGGGGACAGTGTGAAGGGGTCTTCGGTACACACTGTTTTTGTCTACCTGTCGCCGGCTAGATTTAGAGAACACCAAGCGCTTTACAAAGCCCTGAGACAAGAGTTTGCATAAGAGATACAAGATATAAAGTGACGATGAGAGATTTTACAATAATGAGGGGAAAAAAGCAATTGTGATACATAAAGTGCAATTGAAAGTTCCTTTCACTCTGAGGCAGAAATGGGCAATTTTTGTTTTGTTTTTCCCACAGGATTTAAAATAATAATAATAACTGACATTTTATTTCATAATTCAGACATTTTTCTCGCAATGCTGAGTAAAAGTCATAACTGTGAGATGTAAACTCTTGCTAGTTTAAAAACATTCATAATTAGGAAATATAAACTCAGAATTCTTTCAGACCTTTTCTTGCAAATCTGAATTTATCTCACAATTCTGACTTTACATTTCTTCTGCTATGGAATAAAAAAAAATAAAAAGGTAATTGCGACTTTTAATCTCACAATTCAGATTTTTTTTTCTTGCAATTGTGAGTTTCTATCTTGCAAATCTGACTGTATATATATATATATATAACAGAACTATGAGATATACACTCAGTATTGTTTGAATATAAAGTCAGAATTGTGAGATAAAAATTTGCAATTTTTCCCCTGGGGTGGAAACAAGCTTCCAAATATTCCGATAGTTTACCAAAACACAAAATATTCAGACAGTATTGTACAATTCAAGTAATGTGAGCTTTGTGTTAATAGCACCAGGAACTCTTTTCAGATCTGAATTTATCCAGAATACGAACATGCACAGAAACTTAAACTAAAACGAATCTTTACTAGTTCTGATGTGCATAATTTCACTTCACTTGCTTGATGTCAGATTTGTAAAAGCCTGTTTAAATCTGCTTTTATGATGATGTAACACACATCAGCCTGCTGCTCAAACTGTGACATCAGCGAGACAGATGTTAGATATGGAAGACAGATTACAGACAACATCCCTACTGCCAACCTGCTGATTTATACAGTGTGCATGTGTAATGTGTGTGAGGAAAAGAATTTAAAATGTAAGGAATGTATGTGTATCAATCACACATCGTGTCAGTGACGGTGTGTGTGTTCACATCAGATGTGATCTAATGGGGCTTATCAATCATCCCGACTGCTTTCTGGGTGTTAGTCAAAACGCATTAAGAAAGGCAAATTCAAAACAATTAATCAACCACGTCGCATGACTCCATTATTAAACCTAAACACAACTATTACTATCTCCAGCTACAATGACCCCCCTCCCCCTCCCCTGAAATACATAATAAGCTAATCCTTTGAAGATAATATAAAGCTATAATTGGCCTATTATACTGCTGTGTCCCACGGCTCAGAGGATTTGCTGTTTAATTAGTGACCCAGAAATAGAGCAGAATATTAAATATTTGTTATTCATTTTATGCCACAATGTTTCTTGGTTTTAAATGTTTGAAAATCCACACATTTCTGAGGCGATCAGTGCTGGATATGACACTGATGCTGTTGCATATGGCCTATAGTTATCTAAGAAATCCTTGGAGTGCATGTTTGTGTTTGTCCTGTAGCCAGCGAGCTCCTGTCCCATGAGAAAAAGATTTAAACTGAGGCTGATCGGTGTGGCATTGCAATCTCTGAATCTCTGGAAACAGTCTTAGAAGAATTGGTACATTGCCCAGCATATTGCCATAGAGCACAATTAAGTGCCTCTCTCGTACACATTATGATACCTTTTGGGGGTGTATATATATATATATTTACATTTGTTGCCTCAAGCAATCAGCACTTCAAAAATTAAGAAAATAAAAATGAAACATAAAAAGGAAGAATGCTGTAAAGCAGGTGTTGCATATTGTCCAGTAGAAGGTTAAGACTGAGAGAGACATAAACCAGAGCAATTATTGAAAATGAATGTGTATACGAACATTTGTGTGGAGTAGCAGATAAAAATGACAGAAGTTACTCTTAGTGTTTAAGCATATTTACTTATAAAAATCATGGTGTAAAATTCATATGAATCTTTTATTTTCATAATAATCAACAAACCCTAGGCCTGTTTCAATGTTTAAGTATGCAAATAAGAAATTAAATTCCAAATGAGTTGTCGCATTCAGCAAACGCCACAGCTGAGATAAAACGAGTCAACAAACAAACAGCATCCCTGGCATAAAGTTATCACCCACACAAGGATTTTGGTATATCATGTGGTACACACATACAGTACACAGAAATGTAAACATTAGAGGTCACATGATCAGGTTTACAGAAAATCCGCGACACATTTCAAACACACATCTTTGAAATATTCCTAAATGTATATCCAGCTACTTTTAATGTATAACGAAAGAGATGAACTTACCTTCTTGGCTCGCTTGGGCTCATAGTCCATATTGACCAGCCTGATGGCTAGCTGTGTGCGTTTGTGTGTGTGTCCCTGTGTAGGAAAGGCCCAATCTCCTCTCAGCCCTCTGGAGCCAGGCAGGACTCTGCAGGAAACACACTTCCTGCTGGACAGGAAACTCCACCAGAGACTCTGATCTAAAAATCCCAAACACCTCCACACTCAAACTACTGATAACACAGTACACAAAATGGGGCCGTAAACACACACAAACACAAACACACACACACACACACACACACACACAACTAAAATAAGTGGACAAGTGAAACTAATGAGTTGACACTAAGCAGAAAGACTATGTTCAAAAACTTCACACACATTACACATCTAAATTACATAAACACAGATTTACACAGATTTCTGAAGCAAAACAAAACTAATTCCCAAAGTCCTTCTGGCAATTATTAAAATACAACTTTAAATTTCCATACAAGTTTCAGCTCACTGAGGACTGTGTTTAAACAGGTTGTATCATTCATTTTTATTTATTTATTTTTAAATAAATTAAAATCAGTTTTTGTGTTGATTTTTTGCTGTTACAATGCTAAGAAACAAATAGGCCTGGCTGAGAAGTCAAACAAACGCCTGCAAGTAACAAAAGACAGCTATGTGTCAAATGCTATGTGACAGCATTCAGCCAAAATCAAAAAATTAGTTTTCGATTTCAGCCAAATTGGTTTTGTAGGGCCAAAAACATTGATTGGAACAGTTCATTGTAATATGCTTTTCTCCAATGACGCATTTTGACAGTGTTAGCATCTATTTCACACACACTACTGTGGATAACCTTGCTGAAAACAAATATATATAGAAACCATCACAGAAATTATAATGGCTTCCACTACAAATACCATTACAAACTATCACCTATATTAACCATTAAAACCATTTAAAATGATTTCCTGTAGTGTGTTTTGGGACATATTCCATTAGAATTTAGTGGTTTTAACAAGCCACCAATAGAAGCTGGCAAATTACCAGTAGAGACCCACAGGGACCATAACAGTTTCCATTAAAACCAATACAATTCCCATTATAACCACTAAAAGCATTACTGTGATTCTGTGATGGTTTCTATTGTTTTTTTCAGCAGGGAAGCTACACTAGGTAAACACGTCAGCAGTATGTACTTCACTGTCAAAAGTAACCACAATTAATGTTATTTTTCACTCAAAACCTGAGTTGCATTAGCTCAGATCAATGAGACCAATGTCCTGTCACTTCTAAACAGAAATATAAAATTTGTGCTAATTGAAAGAAAACAAGTCGACATAAAAGACTGAATCCATGATTTATGGATTCAATATAGCATAATATAGTATAATGAGAGATTTGCAGTACAAGTCTGGTCATTTTTGACTAGAAACACCAAACCAGTTCTCAGCGTTTGAATTTGACCTTACCTATTGCAGCTCAGTCATGCCAATGATTCTCGCAATTACTCAAAGCATCCACTGGGGGGCAGTGTGGGCCAGCACTTTGTTTCAATGGGGAGTGGCACTGAGAATAGCGGATAGCTAATCACCTGCAGAGAGACGGCATGCTCACTCACTGCCTTGAGCTGCACAAAAACACACGTTAAATCCTTACATATTCTGTACAGGAAGAGCGTTTTATAGTTATCTAAAATAATATTGCAGTTGTTTGACCTGTTTTACCCTTTTCGAAATGAAAAAGTTGTCTATTTGATTTTACTGTGTGCAACAGTGCAGTTTTCACTACGAATACATTTACTAAAGGAATGCAATGAAACTTTATGATGAGGTCAAGTAGAATCGTTCCTAAAGTCATGGAGAAATGTGCAGTTTGTCAGAGACTCAGTGCATGGATTGATCTGGATTGTTAAACAGCCCAGGGGAACATACTGGTAGCTCAGTTTAAG
Source organism: Onychostoma macrolepis (assembly GCF_012432095.1). NCBI lineage: Eukaryota > Metazoa > Chordata > Actinopteri > Cypriniformes > Cyprinidae > Onychostoma > Onychostoma macrolepis. The sequence continues at coordinate 21,029,095 of NC_081177.1, read as the reverse complement.
AAGGAACAGATCACATAAACTCAATGTCATACTGGGACAATGGCCAGATAGTCCCTGGAAATCAGTGGCAGATGATCTGGGCCGTAAAGGACGCTGAGGAGTAAGCAGTCTGCTTTTGTGTTTGAAGTCATTGTGCAATCAAAAGTGATCCTACATACTTTCTTAAAGGGTTAGTTCACCCAAAAATACAAATTCTGTCATTAATTAGGGGCCAAGCACCGAAGGTGCAGAGAGGCACCTATTGTAATCGTTAGCGTTCTTTTTTTCTTCCACTCGAAGTCTATGGCAGCCCATAGAACCGCTTTCGGGAAAGTTGTGAAAGTTGGCACACTGATAGAGGACAGTCCCAACATTAACCATAGCAAATTTGGAGTCTCTAACTCAAACTCTCTAGCGCCACCACTTGCCCAAAGTTGCACTCATGTTTATGCTAATAACATTTGAACCGTAAGCCACAGAAGTAAAATTCTTTGGTCGAATGGACACCAAAATTCGAAAATTGTAAGGTTTAGTTTTTTTGCTATTTTTAATTGTTTGTAAAACCTACTTTTTCGAACTCGTCCTAGGCCATTGCACCGATTGTCACAAAATAATACCCATTGTCGAATAATACCCAGTTTTCCCATGTCAGCCATTCTGGGCGTCGGCCATTTTGAATTATGTTCTAAAACGCTGTATTTTATGGATGCATTAGCGTATCATTACAAAACTCTGTATGCATCTTCGGCACCATACCCTGATGGTACTCAAAAAATTGGGGGGCAGCGCCACCTTGTGGTCAAAAGTTATAATGACATTTCGAAAAATGCAAATAACTTTTGCTTACATTAGCCTATTGTAATGAGACTGATGTTGCTAGATTCCTTGTATCATGCCGAGAACACTAATGCCAACACCGATGCCAATTTTACCAATATTGGCTGAACTTCCTGTCCACCATTTTGATTCATGCTGAAAACCAACTTTTTTTTAACTCCTCCTAGACCGATAGTCTGATTTTCACCAAATTTGGCTCAGATCATCTTCAGACCAAGTTGGCAAAAAGTTATGGATTTTGTGTCGATATACGAAACGGTTTTCGTTTAGCGCATCAACGAATTTGCTGGAAAGATGCCAAACTGCATCTGAGGGCTGTATCTCTGCAAAGGTTTGACATATTTACACCAAACTTTGTATGTGCCATTGTCACCTCACACTGACCACGACACATCAATTTGGTAACATCGCCACCTATTGGCCAAGAGTAATAAGCCATTCATTAACCTTTAATTATGAAATTTCCAAAAATGCTAATAACTTTTGATTGCATTAGCCTATTGTAATGAAACTGGTCTCAGAAATATCCCTTGGGTCATGCCGACAACATGCATACCAATTTTCCCTTAGGAAATCTGAACTCCCTGTCCGCCATTTTGATTTATGTTAAAAACCTACTTTTTCTAACTCCTCCTCAAACGTTTGTCCGATTTTCACCAAAATCAAGTCAGATCATCTTCAGACTGTGCTGACAAAAAGTTATGCATTTCGTGTCGATTGACGAAACCGTTTTCGTACAGCACCGTTACAAATTTTAGGCATGGTACCAAAATGAGTCTGAGGCTATATCTTTGCAAAGCTTTGACATAATGACAACAAACTTTGTGTGTGCCATTGTCATATCACACAGAACACACCAAAATGATTTTATTACAGCGCCACCTGTTGGTCAAAAGTGATAAGCCATTTAATCATATTACTAGAGATTGAATTTGATTTTTCAGCCATTTCAAATACAATCATCCTAAAATTGCTTTCATTACTGATTGTTGCATTTGATGCTCCATGCCATGCTAAACTCCTAATTTTGCCACTGGAGTGCTTGGCCCTGTAATTGCTGCTTGCAGCTATACAGTGGGGCAAAAAAGTATTTAGTCAGCCACCAATTGTGCATGACATGAGAGACAAAATGAGAAAAAAAAAAAACGGTGTGTTTGGGATCATTGTCATTCTGAAAGACCCAGCCACGTTTCATCTTCAATGCCCTTGCTGATGGAAGGAGGTTTTTTTACTCAAAATCTCACAATACATGGCTCCATTCATTCTTTCGTTTACACGGATCAGTCGTCCTGGTCCCTTTGCAGAAAAACAGCCCCAAAGCATGATGTTTCCACCCCCATGCTTCACAGTAGGTATGGTGTTCTTTGGATGCAACTCAGCATTCTTTCTCCTCCAAACACGACAAGTTGAGTTTTTACCAAAAAGTTCTATTTTGGTTTCATCTGACCATATGACATTCTCCCAATCCTCTTCTGGATCATCCAAATGCTCTCTAGCAAACTTCAGACGGGCCCGGACATGTACTGGCTTAAGCAGGGGGACACGTCTGGCACTGCAGGATTTGAGGCCTTTGTTACTTTGGTCCCAGCTCTCTGCAGGTCATTCACTAGGTCCCCCGTGTGGTTCTGGGATTTTTGCTCACAGTTCTTGTGATCATTTTGACCCCACGGGTGAGATCTTCGTGGAGCCCCAGATCGAGGGAGATTATCAGTGGTCTTGTATGTCTTCCATTTTCTAATAATTGCTCCCACAGTTGATTTCTTCACACCAAGCTGCTTACCTATTGCAGATTCAGTCTTCCCAGCCTGGTGCAGGTCTACAATTTTGTTTCTGGTGTCCTTTGACAGCTCTTTGGTCTTAGCCATGGTGGAGTTTGGAGTTGGACTGTTTGAGGTTGTGGACAGGTGTCTTTTATACTGATAACAAGTTCAAACAGATGCCATTAATACAGGTAACGAGTGGAGGACAGAGGAGCCTCTTAAAGAAGAAGTTACAGGTCTGTGAGAGCCAGAAATCTTGCTTGTTTGTAGGTGACCAAATACTTATTTTACAGAGGAATTTACCAATTAATTCTTTAAAAATCCTACAGTGTGATTTTCTGGATTTTTTTTCTCATTTTGTCTCTCATAGTTGAGGTATACCTATGATGAAAATTACAGGCCTCTCTCATCTTTTTAAGTGGGAGAACTTGCACAATTGGTGGCTGACTAAATACTTTTTTGCCCCACTGTATTTACTTCTAAAGCCGTAAGATATTAGTTCATCTTTTTGATAAAATCTGAGAGGTTCTGACTCTGCACAGACAGCAATGCAACTACTACGTTCAAGGCCCATAAAGGTAGTAGGACATCATTAAAATAGTCCATGTGACATCAGTGGTTCAACTGCAGAGGCGGACTTACCCATTAGGCAAAGGTAGGCGACTGCCTTAGGCCCCCAAAAGCCAAGGGCCCCCTAAAATGCTTTTCATATACGAGATGTGCATTAAGCACAGACACGCAACCGGTTGCTGTTTACGGTGTTTATTACCACGGCAACCGTCTGCGTGTCCAAGTTGAACGTGCTTCTTGTGTATCCTGCTTGTAGCAAATGAAAATATTATGCATCTGAAGCTGACTGCCGCACGAGTGCAAGGTCTCTCTTACCCAGCGTACACACACCTCTCTCTCTGCGTCTGCTCTGTTCAGAAAGCAGCTGAAAGGAGCTGCGCTTTCAGTTAAAACACAGATATTATGTTGCTTCTCTAATTTTACATGCAAGTATAGCCGAAATCACAGCACAGCTATTGTCTTTATCTTATGTGCAGCCTATTTGATTTTATCAGACGACGGCACGATTATAAATCAGGATTTTTGTGCAGATTAACATCTTGGAAGGGAGAGCTATGTTAATAAGTCACGTTTCAGTCACTATTTCATATTCATTCCGTTGTCTGACAACAGAAACAGTAAAATATACCAATGAAAACAGTTTTATTGAGAATTTAGCTGCATCAAAATACAGTATGTGGCACAGAGAGGCAAACAAATGTAATAATAAATAATTAATGTACATTTTGCATGTTCATAAGAAGTGAGCTGCCCTGTCGTGCGACAGCATAAACAGGTTTGTGTCAGTAAATTGCTCAGTGCAAAGAAAGAGAAGTAATAGGAACGTGGTACTTCTGTACTTTTTTTTTTCATGTGTCTAATAGACATGAACAAGTTCTTTGAAAAACATCTATGACCTTTTGTCTAGTCTTCATGCTCTATGTTAACTATGGTTTCATTAATAATAAACATATATTGCATAAAGCATTCATATTTGTCCATGCCCATGTTGATTCGAGTATTAAAAACCTGAAAAGTATTCATTTAAGGTACATTTAGAACAGATAAATGTGCGATTAAGTTGCGATTATTCGAGTTAACTCATGACAATCGTGCAATTAATCGCGATTACATATTTTAATCGATTGACAGCCCTAAGTTAAAATGACTAAAATTCAATGTAGGCTTACACTGGTAACTCATCAGTGGACTTTCCTCGTCAATATAGGATATATTTTTTCACACTTTTCTTATTCTCGCTAATTCAAGTTTTTATATGAATGAACCTCTGATGGGAACCGATTGTCTTCAGACAAGTTTTGATGGCATTTTAATTTTACCTGATAAAGTATAATTTATGAGCTGAGTGCTGCTTTGTTCAAAGGCGTTACTGAGGAAACTGCTATATTTCTGACATTCCAAAAGCACCTCCTACTGGCAGAGAATGAATGTGCATTTTCAATAATCAATAATATTCTGCCGTTTTTGTTCAGACCAATGCAAAAATCCACCCACATAAACCCGTTTTAAATAATATAATAATTTATACTTCTGACTCATCCCTTTTCTTAAAAAAAATGGTTTAAAGGTTCAGTTGCGAGGTTTATCATTTTATAATTTATTTTGTTTTTTTTTGTTAAAACTTGTATCTCAACAACGGTAAATCAATTGCTATTTTGTGGTCTACAACATGAAAGAATAAAAAATGTCTGCTAAATGAATAAATGTAAATGTAAATGAAGGAATCCCATTATAACATGAAAAATGTAGAAACATTGGACTCAGCTATGGGGCACCATTGTGCAGCAGCAAACATCATGACAAAAAAGTAACCTCAAGGTTGATCTAGGTAAATGTGTGCAAATATATAGGGCCCCATTCCTATATTTGCCTGGGGCCCCCAATTCACTAAATCCACCCCTGTTCAACTGTAATGTTATGATGCAATGAGAATACTTTTTGTATGCAAAGAAAACAAAAATAATGACTATATTCAACAATTTCTTCTCTGCCAGTCTGACGCATGTGCACTAGAGTACCACAAACGCATTGATTCAGTTCAGAAGGCCTTTATTAAGCCCCGGAGCCGTTTAGAGCACTTTTTATGATGGATGGCTGTACTTTATTTTACTTCAAAATCTCGACCACCATTCACTGCCATTATAAAGCTTGGAGGAGCCAGGGCATTTTTCAATATTACTCTGATTGTATTCGTCTGAAAGAAGAAAGTCATGTACAGGTACACCTAGGATGGCTTGAGGGTAAATCATGGGGTAATTTTCATTTTTGGGTGAACTATGCCTTTAACATTAATATAGGCTACTAATAGTTAAAGCAATAATAAATCATGATATATTTCAAAAACGAGCATTAGCATTGGAATTTGATGGTCAAGGTTGAACCTGATCTTTATGCTCTGGTCAAAAAGCCCTCTAAAATGTCCTTTAGGAGTAGATCTCCACAGTTCACTGAAACTCACATTTAGGTTTGGCTCCATTCAGCTATATGCTGTTTCATGCAAACTGCATTACATGTGCCGTACATGTACCTGAAGTGTTTTCTCTTGTAGAGTGTACTGTTGACCTGGAGAACCCCAGTGTGTGTGTGTGTGTGTGCACACTGTTACAGTAGAGGATGCTGTTGACCCCCTTAAGGGCATGAGTGGAGGAGGAGGAGAGCTAATGCTGGGCCAGTTTTCAGGAGAGGGGCCACATTGAAAAGCTCTCAGACCACAAACACACTCAGACATACATTACATATACCTGCAGCCCTGCTTAATGATCCTGCAGTTACCACAGCAACCTGTCAAAGGATACGACTTTCATCTCATGCTCTCTGTCTGTCACCAGATGTTTATGTTTGTTATATGTAACATACTATAACCCTATATTGTACACATGGAATAATGTAGAATGATTTCATGTAATATATGAGAGAAACACTCATTAGTGTTAGTATTCATTAGTGATAGTAATATAGTATATTTACTTTGTACATTCTCAAGTAGTTTTTTTCTTTCTTTCATTACAAAGCATTATATCTTAGTTTTTACTCCATTTCATAAAACCATATAGTTTCTGCTTTGAACTGAATGAACTCCGACACTGGTAGCAATGTCCAGTTTCTCTAAAGCTGATTAATATTGATCAACCTGTTCACAAATCGAAATCAATTTTCGAGTCAGCAAATCAAAGATTCAGTGATCTAATTGGAGCGAGTCTTCAGTTCAATTAATTCGTTTTGAATTAGTCTTGACTGATTCAAATATAAAATGATCCTCATATGAGGTATACAAATGGCAGTACAAGTTCCAAGACATTGCATGTGATCCATTTCCTGTGATGTTTGGTTAAATTTATTGTTGCTAGGAGTGATTTTACTCATTATAAGATTTATTTATGCCCATATACAGGCTATAAGTGAAGAGTGCTGCTTGGAAATCTAGGGCAAAAGTTGTTAGCATTCAGAGTGAGTTTGATTCATGCACTGATAATTGTTCATCCTGTTCATGATACTCCTGTATGATGGACAATGCACTGTGGCAATTTCAATACAAATGCTTTCTGCTTCTGAATTAATTTTAGCTGTAGGAAAACTGATTCCTTGTCAAATTACATTTACATTTAAATTTATTCCTTAATCAGGCGCTTTTATCCAGATTGAGAATAATACAAGCTGAAGGAATCAATCCAAAATGCGAACACTACACAAGTAGTGCCACTATACCAACTTTCCATAAGTATCAGAGTTGCAGAATTTTTAACTACTTAGTAAAGTGCTCCTGGAGGAGGTTCTCGTCTTATTTTACCAGTAATACATCTCATTTGTGATCTGGCCCAGTTGCATAAACATAGCCCCTAAGAATTAGTTTGAACAACTAGCAGTTAGCCAACAGATAATCAGTCTTTTAGGATTCAAATTAGACAGAGTTACATTTTTGTAACTGACCTTAAAAAGTTATGACCAATCTTGAAGAAATTTTTAAGACTCGTCTAAGCAGTTTATGCAACCGGCCCCTCGTTTGAGCAAGGTGTGGAGATCACCATAGAGCAAAGAACAGGCACTGTAAACAACAACACATTTACTCTGCAACAATAAAAGCCCTGTATGTGTGAATGTCCAATTATAGGGCAGCATGATTACAGCGCTCAAGCGTCATTTGCTCTCCATCAGTGTCTTCAGACTGGACAGCAGGGTTCTTGTCATTGGCAATTACCCACCATGACTCTGGGTTTTTCTGCTTGGTTTTTAACCAGGCAATAGAATTTCAATACAGCAAGCAAGACCTTGAAAGACCTCACAGAGGGAGTGAGAAAGACAGAGAGAAACACTTCAGCTGATGTCTTGTGATGGTTTTGTAATTGCGGTGATTTCTTTACAATTGTCGTTACTCAAAAAAGCCTGGAAAACAGCTGAGTAGGGTAAGCAGTTAAAACTAAAAAGAGGTCTTAAGATTTTATGAGGTGACAAAAAAGTATTTCTTTCTCTCAAACACACACACAAACATTGTTGTCCCCAATAGTCGGCAACTTTTCATGGCCAAAAAGAGCATTTACTCTTGCCAAACCACAAAGCCCCCAAAAATTCAGAATCTAAACTCCTCATAACCACAGCAATGGCCGCCCCCTTCCAAATAACAAAATAATGAGTGAAATGAACACATACAGATGTAAAAGGGTTTTGAGGCTTGCGGACGGAGCAAACCAAGACTCACTGCTCAACTTACTGTAAAAAGAGTTCACATACAGGATTAGAATTCACTGTCAATCTTTTGCATTTTTTTTTTCTTTTTTTTCTGTGAAATGCAACACAAACACTCAGACGTTTGCAAGTTTTATGTTCCCGGATGCTCCCAAAACCATTTTCATGAAACACTCAAACACGCATATTCAATTTTTTTTTTACTTTTCCGAGGCTGTCATCTGAATCTTTTTTTTTTTACAGTATTATTTTCATTCAACTACATTAGATCACAGCTTTTCGTCTTACTATATGACATTTTTTCTTTATCTTTACAGATAAACAATGCAGCATGACCAGACAACCCAAAAAACATTCATACCAACACACTGGCACCATTCTTTTGTAGATACATATAACAAAAGATAATATCTATTTATGAATATTCAATTAGAAGAATTATATCAAAGACATGGCCACAGAGTCATAAAAAATAAATCTAATAAATAAATATGTCAATAATTACAGAAGAACTCTTTTGAAGAAATGGATGATTGAACTCGCTAACCTCACCATTCACAGAAGCAAATAATACAACATTTGTACTGTTTTCAGATCACTGAACATTAAACTTAGACCAATACAGCAGCCAGGCTGGTCCTGAGGAATACTGATTGGTCAGTTCATCTATATTTTACAAATGTCCACTTCTTCTCATCACTGTCATTTTTTTATAAATTCAGTGCATAGGCAGAAAGGTAAATCCCTTTCCTAGTTTCACTTCCCATGCAGGTCAAGTAAACACCATGTTACTCGCATCCAGCCTGATGTGCACTTTCGGACCAATCATGCGCTCCCAGGCATCCGAATGCCAAACGTGCTGTGGTCCCACCGTTTAGCACCATGCCGACCATTAAGGATCGGACCGTAACCTCATGGTGGCTGAGTTCCACCTCTGCATAGAGATGTCAGGTGGAAGGTGGAGGTATGAACAACACTACACCGTAGTCTCGTACTCCGTCACTTCTTTGGGGTTGCTGAAGCTCTGGTACTGGATGCGAGGTGTAACGGGAGATGTATTCTCCAGCACCAGGATGGTCTTCCTCAGCCTTCGGTCGATAAAGTGGGCATCCCAGGCTGGGTACCTTTTTCTTGGCAGGTCGATGCGGATAACGGGACCATCAGTTCTTGGGGGACGTGGGGAGGAAGCAGGGGGAACACTAGGAGGCCTTACCTGAAACACCGGCAGGCAACTGTCTCTATCCCCGGCCCCTATCTCCCGATCCCCACCAGTAGTCCTTTGGAGTGTTCTGGGAGGGCTAGTAACCACGTCCGGTTGGGGCAAGGGGGTTCCCAAATCCCCAACGCCTCCCAGACCGATTACACCCATTCCCTCCTCCACACAGCTCCACTGAGCTCCCAGGATAGGTCCGTCTGGGTGGAGCAGGCAATAATAGACAAACATAAAGAATGTTCCCAAAGCATAGCTACACAACACCACACACACAATAATCAGGGCGTAGAAGTCCGAGGTGTGAGGTCCCCTGTGAATATACCAAGCGGCGGTGAGCGCGACGTTCTCAACCAATGTCACGCAGTAGTACACACCCAGCCGAAAGCGGGCACGGCCTTCCTTGACGTTGAACCAGCAAAAGATGTAGATGATGCCCACCACCATGTTGTAGATGATCTCCTCCCACTTGGACATGCAGAAGTCGGTCTCGCCCTGGATGATCCAGAAGGTCATGGCACACCAGTGGGCCACGATAAAGATCCCAAAGTAAAGCTGGAAGACTGAAGCAAAGAGGGCGAAGGCGATGGTTCGAGCACCGATGGTGAAGAGGTGCCAGAGCATCTGAACAATCACGGCCTTGTAGGACATGGGGAGCTTGTCGTCACGAGAGTCGCGCAGAACCTTCTGGTAGGACGCGATCATCCAGGCGAGAGAAACCAATGAGGCAGATGCAGAGAGACCTACAGAGATAGAGCAAGAAGAACAGGGAGACTGCTTGAGTAATGTTGAGGAAAGTCTGATACAAGCTTTACAAAATATACAAATGCAGCTTGGCAAATGCATGGTCACAAACCTTAGTACTCAAAGGGTTATGGAGTTGCCTTTCAAATGTCTGTGCTGGTAAACAGGATTTGCTATTGTTCATGTAGCTGTTTAATTGTCCACAATTTAACTAACTCTTAAGTAACTTTCTCAACAATACCCGCTGTTGCTCCACCATGAGAGTAGTTGACTTGAAAGAGAAAACTAGCCATAGAAGACACCCACTATAAACCATCTAAAATGGAGAAAATGGAGACAAATTTATTTTAGTTTTTGATACATGGCATATTATAAAACTTGATATCTTCACAAGATTTGCTAAATAAACTATATGAACCCTGGGACTAGCATAGGCATTATGTTCACAGCACTTTTTTTTTTTTTTTAATTTTTGGTGTTTTTGCCTTTATTATGATAGGACAGTTTTAGATCTAGTTTTAGGAAGTGAAGTGGGAGAGAGAGAGGGGGCAGGATTGGGAAAAGTCCTCGAACCGGGATTTGAACTTGGGATGCCCGTAGCCCCACGGGGCTATCGGTGCTGATCAACGCATGGTTTTTCTGGTGGTGCTGGATGAGGAAGGAAGTTTTGCTAGTTAGGCTCGTCAAGAAGCTGGAACACCAGCACATCAGTATACCTGGCTGGGGACTAGAAACCTAAGCAAAACATATGCTAGTGACCAGGTCTTTTTTTTCTTTTTCAGCAGGGAATGCCTTGTGGCTGAGAACACAGTGTGTTTCATTTTGAATTGCATCCTGACACATTTTGAAAGGCAGTGATGCACAAAATCAAGCTTGCATAGCTAGAAGCATTTGCATTCATGTACATGCATAGAGCAGGTTTCAGGCCTGAGTGTGAATGAACTTTCAACTGGTCAGGAACAATCATTTAAACCACACAAATTATATTTATAATAAAGAAAATGTAATGTAATTCAAAAATACTTCTTTAAAATACATTATAAGTCTGTCTTAAATCTATAGTGACAATAGTGAACAGTGTAGGGGCGAAACTTGCAAACGAGACAACCTGACTTAGATGCAAGGATGAAATGTATTTCAAATGGCATTAAATGGTTCATGACATGTTTGTGTTTTATTTCCCCGCAAAATATCATTGTACTCCATTGCTTTGTGTGTTTATTTGGCCGTAAATGCTGCATCCGTGCAGCTTCTCTATGGCCATTTAAATAGCCTGAAACGAGCAAGTGCTAAATATAAAACCTAATCAAAATCATTAAGAATAACTACATTTCCACATTCTCAGAGTTCTGCCTTCAATATTTAATTAGATCTGATGTGATTCATTCCTAATTGAACATGCGATTGAATAATTAACTTTCAAAACATGAATAATTCAAGCCCTAATTGATGTCTCTTGCCTATCTGGACTCATAATATATGAATGTGCGAATATACCTTGCGTCATGACAGACACATTTTAAGAGAATAGATTCTGATGAGGCAAAGATGCAAAGCGATTTTAATTCCAGACATCACATTGGCTCTTATGAAACACAAACTGACGTGAGCTGGCAGAGATGCACAAGCTGCTCTTTCAAGAGTGATGGCACGCAAAAAAAAAAAAAAAAAAGGTTAAAAGTTTTGTAACGGTTGTCGCTTTTGTTTTAGTTTTCAAATAATATTTCATAGAAGCTACAACACCTGCTGAGACAACAAATTGCAGGGCTTGTTCCCCAACTGCCTGAGAGGATGTCTCTCTAGGGAAAGCGAGTGTGAGCGTGTGTGTTTGACTTGTTGACAGGGAGACAGACAGGCGCTTTATATTGTGTTTGTGAGTACCCTAGAGCACAAGGTAGAGTGAAAAGGTGAAGAAGAGGTGTGTGTGAATGTGTGTGATTGAGAGATATGGAGCTATCTCAGGAGGCTTCCACACTGAGCTGATGTTATCATGAGGATCAGCTCTTAAATACATCTCACTGCATGTTTGTTTATCTGGTGGGTCCCGGCAGATTGGCTTTGTTCTGGTGTTTGATTCCTCTCCTGTCTCACTCCACACACACACACACGCATACATGTGTTTTAGGGAGCTATACTTGCAGCTTCACCCCGTTAAACACTTCAAACCCTCCAGGCTGGCTTATCCAAGGTCAGCTAAGGATATTCGGATAATCACCATCCGTTGCTTTTGTCAGGTCTGGATTGTAAAAAAGTTGATCCTGGTATAAATTAGTGATCGACAGATATGGATTTTTTAATGGCTGATATCTAAGAGAGCAGGGTGGCTGATGGCCAATATAAAGCTGATATAAATTATAGGATATTACACTTTTATTGTGGAAACAAATCATAAAGAATTTAATTTAGTAAATAACATGTTGCAATGAAATTAGTTTATTTACTAAATATTTCATAAATTAGAAATACATCATTTTAAAATGAGTCAGTAGTAACATAAAAAAGTAGGGGTGGCTCGATACCACTTTTTCAGAACCGATCCCAATCCGATACCTGGGCAGTTTTTTAAATCAGTGTTAATATACGTCAGCGTTAATATATACATCTTATACATCAGCATCTGCTAAATATAGAACAACTTTATTGCAAAGAAAAACAACAAATGAATGCATATATAATTATAATCGATGATAAAAATACTATTATAAACTAGGTTAGTGGATAATTCAGTAGCAAAAGTTGCTCTAGAAAAATCATGAGTGCACAATTATATGAAATTTAAAATTAGTGGGAAAAAAACACTATTTAGTGGGGAACAAATAAAAGTGAATAAGTGTAGGACTAAATCAAAAATGTAAAATGATATACATTGCTCTTTGTATTGTTTTAAAATAGATTCATGAAAAACAAGTAATATATAAATATATATACACTGTAAAATTAAAAGACATTTCTTTTAAATGTATAGCACAGTAATGAGGCAGAAACATATGATAGATAAGATGAACAAGAAAGGTTATTAATAATCTTTATCACAGTTCGCGAGTCGTCACATCCGGCTCCGATTAGTAGCGTAAAGGAATTTCCGCCTGCTTTATTGTCAATGGACAGACGCCAGTTTTGTGAAGAAAATTAAACTAATTTAGTTTAGTTGAACATTTACGCAATTAACGTCAATGTTAAAACTGCATATTTATACCGATTCCATACCATGTATCATGTCGTCCTTCATTTTAATGTGTAACATGAGCCTATCTGAGCGACGCGACTCGCCAGTCAGATTAATGAAGAGCACGCAGCTCAAGTTACTGCCAGAGGAATACTCGGACTGATTTAATTTGATTTTTAATATTATTTTGGCTATTTTTGAATTGTATTTATTGTGATTAACCTCTCGCTCTTGTTCACAGTGATATTCAATCGTTGCATGCAATCAAAACTCGATTAAGATGATCAAACTAATTTTTAATTATCATCTGTGGGCTGGAAATATTTCTTTATTTGAACAACTTAAATTTGATGCAATTATAGAGGATTGCATCATAAAGTCAGCGCGTGAAAAAATGTGAGCATTATGATTAATACAACTAGTTTTCCCTAAACTTTTAATTTACTCCTTCTATACAGCCTTTAGTCATAATTAATATTTGAAGCTTTGGCTAATTCTAATGCTTATTAATGTGATATGTTGTTTGTATAGTTTTCTCGCTGTTCTGTAATGAAATAAGGTGATCAGACTGTGAAGAATTGCATACAGTATGGCTCGCGCGCTCCTGTTTAACTCACGAAATACGCATCGGGATATCGTGACAACATATTCCTTCGTTTCATAATACTCAATTAATTGTTGTAAACTGAGATTGGTGTCTTTAGAAGACCTACCTGTGCTGAATTCTACATAAATAATCCTACAACAATGCCGTGCTATGGGCACAGCCATTGATAGAGGCTGCAACGGAAGTTCTTTTACGCTACTATTTGAATCTTATGCTTTTCGAACAGTGTGATAAAGGCCTTTTGTGATAAGGCCAACACGATTTTGCAGCACGAAGATAAAGTCCTGCAAGATAAAGTCCTTTTGTGCAAAATCAATCTTTATTTACAGAGCAAGTAAAATATTAGGAACATTTAATAATCTACCAGAGAGTTTTATCGTCTTGAGTCAACATAATAGTATACGCACAATATCGGATCCAGCAGAAAATACCAGTATCGGAGCCGATGCCGATACTGAATATCGGATCGGCGCACCTCTATAAAAAAGTAAATAAAATAAATGTGATTTATACTTTTGATAGCAACTTATTGATTCTATAAACCTATTATAGTATTTTTGACAAATAAAGAAGAACATAAAAGGAAATGCTGCAACCGACAGTACAGTCTGGTAAGTTTGTGTGCAAATGGAATAATATTTTCTCAAATAAAGACCATGCAGTTAATGCTAATTTTACATACACAGTGAATATGACATAAAGGCCAACTAGATATAGCGCAACAGAGTTTGAAATCAAGGATTTAAAGTAAGGGTACATTTTCACGTCAGAGATGTGCTAAAAATGGAAACGTTTTTCCTTTGCGTTTTTCATGTACAGATTACAACATTGTCAAAACAATTCCCATTTACGTAGATCCATGAAAATGACTTAAAATGCTGTATTATGCATGCCAGGCCAGTAGTTGGTGATGTAACTTTGTAAGGAAACGCTATGCAGACACTTTATACACATGCACATGACATCGCCATTTTCACAAATTTGCTGTTTTGTAGTTTACATTGAAATGATAATGGTATTGTTTTCAAAACGTGCACTTTAAAACCCGTTTTAAATAATTTGTGTTTTCATGCTCCCAAAATGCATAAAAAGTTTTATATTTTAGTTGAAAACAATGTTGTGTAAATGCAAATTCACATTTCAAAGGATTTAACATCTGATTTTTTGAGCTCTGTGGAATTAAAGGGATAGTGGTACTCTCGTGAATGGGTAAGAAAGCTCTCAGATTTATCTTAATTTGTGTTCTGAAGATGAATGAAGGTCTTACAGGTTTGGAACGACATGAGGGTGAGTAATTAATGACAGAATTTTCAGTTTTAGGTGAACTATCCCTTTAAAACAGAAAAACTCATCGGCTGATGGCGATAATTAAAAAACAATAAAAAAATGTAAATATTGGCACATATATTGGTCACCCCGACCAGTATAAATATTTCAAGAAATACTCTTTCACTTCAAGGAAACATAGTGCATATCATACTCATTCTCTTTGCACAAGCTTGACCAAGCTTGTTTATCGAGTGTTTACTCTTTCTGAGTCTCTTTTGCACATGCATTTCACTTTCTCTCCATCTCACTCACATTCTCTGTCTCAGCTCTCATTCTGAGCAACTCATTTGGTGCAGATCCAGATTAAGTGAGGTCTTAATTAGCAGAGATCCGAAAGAATTAGTCTGCGTTTTCCCACTCCGCTTCCAGCCTGCCCGCATGCTCTCCGCGTTCTCTCCCAGCCTCTATTTCAGAGGCTCTCATGGAGCAATGTGCTGGCAATCTTAATTAAATCAAACATCAGACGCAGCGCAAGCCTACTGCCACAAAGACTGCCTCAGATTAGAATGCAGTTTAAAGAGAAAGGGATAAGACAAGTTAAAGCCCAGCGCTGCCAGTGCTGAGAGAGAGAAAGAGGGAAGTTTGAGTTGCTACTGCCAGATGATATGGAGGAAGAAAGTACACAGGAGATGCTTGCATAATGCATTTTAATAACAGCATTTGTGCTTTTAAATTGTATTAAATGACTACATGAGAGTTACAGTCAAAGAATAAAGACTCTCTACGAGACCTCAAAGACCTTAAAACACACAGTGGGGAATTCACAAAGAATGAATTGTGCCTGCTGATGGTGCTGTTAATTTGCATGCCATGTCTGTGTTGTTTCATTCCCTAAAATGCTCTTCTGTGAATTCCTTTCTCATGGTTGCGATTAACAGTGCTTAAAAACAGCCCAAGCCACCATTACTGGTTTGAAAGCATCACCTACAGTAAGTGTTGGAAAGTAATGCTTTTAAAGTAGTAACAACCTGGTTTTATGTTATGCATTAGAGTTTTGTGTGAGAAGAGTAATGGTTGCTCTCATTTTATTACAGTATAAATTTAGTCACATTATTACAATATTTTAAGCTGGATCACAAATGATTTACAAGCCTTTTGACAATATTTATTATATGATTTTGACAATATATATGTATGTTTTTGTGAACCATCATTTAGACCAGACAGACGCAATGTTTAATGTAAGAATTAAGTAAAAAAAAAAAAAAAAAAAAATTTGATAATACTTTAATATAAGGACCAATTCTCACTATTAACTAGTTGTTTATTAGCATGCCTATTATTAACAAATTGTCTGTTTATTAGTACTTATAAAGCACATATACTGCATGACCATATTCTGCATCCCTAATCCTACCCAATACCTAAACTTAACAACTACCTTACTAACTATTAATAAGCAGCAAATTAGGAGTTTATTGAAAAGTGGTAGTTAATGGTTTGTTAATAGCGAGAATTGGACCCTAAAATAAAGTGTGACCAAGATATTAAATTCTATTCATTCTAATCTATTATTTGAAGGATAACAAATCTGCTAAGCAATATTTACCAATCATTTTTTTAACACATGAAAAATGCCAAACCGAGATTATGGAGACGATGAATATTTTTGATTGATGGCACAGACAAATCATTAAAGAGTTTTGAATCTGTTACTGAAACAGAGAGACTGAATCGATTCACTCAAATTAATCAAACCTTCCAACACTAACAGCTGTTTAAATCAGAGATGTATGTAAATTCATGTTGATTAAGATATAATAAAACATCTCAATACCCTCATACTTGCTAGTTAATTAATTAATTAATTTGAAGTTTGGTTGTTTGAAAAGGACAGTGAATTGAAGCTACTTCATAACAGTGCAGTTACTGTAAAGCAAAACAATCATCAACATAAAATATCGTATATCATAATTATAAAAAACACAGCTTTTTCATAGTGTAGGAGACTGCACACTTCACTTCAAGTGCTCTGCTCTCCACAGCGAGTGCAGCATACAGATGCTCACTTTCAAATGGATTTGCTGACACAATGTAAAGGTCAAAGGTCTGAGTCAGACTGACAGGCAGGGCCATGAGATCAGAAAACGCAGGAAAAAAGCGAAAGAAGATAAGAAGAACAAGCAAAAGCCTTTCTGTGCGGTAGTTGGTAACCAAACCCATGACCCAGAATTAATCAGAACATCTCTGAGTCTATTCAGTCTTACAGCGTGTCCCTCTGAGCTCTCTGTCCTGCTATACGACTCGCTCTCTCTATCTCTCTTTCATTCCATCCACTTGTCTTTTCTTTTTTTGCTAAAGTCCTTTTCCTCTCATGTTTTTGTCTCCTGAGTACTGTTTTCTTTCTCAGTGGCATGTGGTGGCCTTCCGAGGAAACAGTCTCCTCTGTTTTTTTTTTTTTTTTTTACTTTAATGATTTATACATCATTCAATATCAATATTTATTAATTTATAATAAGAATATAAGATAGAAATTAATATTTTACATTAATATTTTAATATTTTAATATTTTTTATAGTTTTGAAAGGGATCTTATTATGCTTTTTCTTTAGTGCGTAATGTTGGTGTTTGAGCTTGAAAAAGATTTGCTAAATAAATAGCACAAAGTCCATTCCAGAGAGAGTTATTCTCTGTCAGTAAGCGCTGTTTCTGAACTCCCTCAAACACCTCGATTGTAGTCCTGAGTTTTCTTTTGGAAAAGTACATGTCACAATGTCCCTCATTTAAAAAATTCCCGCCCAAAACATGCAAGTGATGTCTGGTCGAGTTGCATTAGTATTTTGTTGAAATGTTGTTTCATAGATCTAATATACAGACACAAATGCAATTTTTTCCCCCAACTGTGTATATTCACAGACATAACAAGCATTATGTGAACCTTGTGTGTATTTCACAGCTGATGCAAAAGTGAGTTTAATATCCAGACGGCTTTGTGTGTGCATGCTCAGAAAACGGTATATCAGAAGTTTAAACTGACAAGGGTTTAAAACGCATGCAGATGTTTGTTTTTGTTGTTGTTGTTTTTTGTTGCCAGAGTATTTGAGGCACTAGCTGTAAAGGCTCCGCCCTCTTCTGGAAAGGTGGGCGGGGAGCAGCAGCTCATTTGCATTTAATTAAAGAGACACTCAAGAAAACAGTGTTTTTGCTTCTACGCTCTTAAAAATAAAGATGCTTAAAAGGTTCTTCACAGCGATGCCATAGAAGAATCATTTTTGGATCCACAAAGAAACATTCAAAGTTTCTTTAAAGAACCATCTCTTTTTTACCTTTTTATAATCTGAAGAACCTTCTTCCGCCACAAAGAACCAGAAAGGTTCTTCAGATGTTAAAGGTTCTTTATGGATCCATTTAGACAAAAAGGTTCTTCTATGGCATCGTGAAGCACTTTTATTTTTAAGAGTGTACCCAAGAAGATAAATCTTTAAAGAATTCTTTGATGAACAGAAAGTTCAAAAGAACAGCATTTATTTAAAAATGTTTTTTGTAACAATATGAAAAAGGCTGTCACTTTTGATCAATTTAATGCATCCTTGCCACAAACTTTTGAATAGTAGTGCATATTTCATTAATAATAACAACAACAACAATGATAATAATTTGTATTATTATTATAGTTATTCTTAGTTGTATTAAATAATTGTTAATTATTTTTTATTTTCATATGATATACTGCTGTCTTTTTTTCCCATGTTCGGAGCTGAGTCGTGTCATATGTCATCGCACAGAGAGGAGCGTGTTAAATGTTTTGTATAATTCATCACAAGCAAACGTCTCCTCCGGAGTGGCCGTATGAATAAGTCATGACGATCACGGCACAATCACACAAGCGTTCTGTCCTCTCTCTCTTTCTCAACACTCCTCATTAAGTATGCCCAACTAAAAGCATCTCATGTGCCCACCTGGGAAACCTCCGTATGTGTGTGTGTTGTCTCACCCTGTAGGGGCAGTATGTAGTTGCTGTGGATCATGATGCTGAGCTGCAGCACGAGCTGAGGCGCGCTCTTCAGGAAAGCCTCCAGCAGCCGCAGCATGTTGATGTCAGCGCTCTCGAACATCAGACGCCAGTAGAAATGACGCTGACCCGGGCCGCCATGCCAACGCCTTTGCACTCCCAGGTACAAGGTGTGGACGTACCTGGAGACACACAGAGGGGAAATGTCAAGTGGTTATTTAGGTTCAGTAATTAAAGGTCAAAATGATGTTACATGGGGATATATTCTCTCTTTAGCCACTGATTGAATTTTTGAATTGAAATTAACCAGGGTTTCAAAATGCCAATGAAAGTGACAGAATACCCCAGAATGTAATCAAATGGTAAATCCATTATATAACATTTAACGATTTCTTCAGTGACGACCCACCAAAGCACATAAATTGTACCGATATTACCAATAACTGCATAAGCCCAGCAATATGCATACTTACAACATGACAAATTAACAATTTTGCAAATGCATAAACAACAACAGAAGTTTGATTTACCAGCCAAACACATGGAACAAACACTGAGCTAATTATTGTGCTTATATTAGCAACAAGACAGATGAATTTAGTAGCGTTTGATTAGATGCTCAGCCTTTCTCAAAATATATTTTAGCTGTCTTAACTGTGCATAATATTATTTTGAATTTACCTCAGCACTGTTTTTTTTTTTTTTTTTCCTGCTGTCAGTTTGTAATATTATACTGCTCTCTACTGTGTAATTAAACATAGGGCTATACTGATTTTAAAATCAATTCTAGCAGGGCAATTATTTTTTTGTTTTTAAATGTAGAATTCCAATTAATTCACTGAAGTATTTGATTAACTGGACAACATGCTGTCTTATATGGTTCCAAAAAGATGCCTTAGAGTAAAGAAAAGCTAAAAACCAGTGGAGGAAATTCTGTCAGGAAATTCTCATGGTTTAAAATGTAGTTCAAGTTCTTATTTGCATATTCATGAGGCTAATAACATTGATTGGGCAAGAACAGGATGCAATCTGTTTGAATACTTTACTTGTGCATAGGCTATGCAGAAACATCGCCATATAAATCTGCTAAGGTTGTATTATATCTCCTGAAGATGTACCACAAAAATACTGACTTTATCATTTTAGTTAATGCATTTGCCATCACTGTTTTTGACATTTTTTACCTTTTCCCCTTAGACACTGAAACTAAACACAATGTGTGACAGTTGCTGCGACATGTGACAAAGTGCATGAATATTTAATGAGGTGAGCATTAAATGCTGTTGCATTTGCTGTGTGGTGTTTTTGAGAGGAGTGGGTTTTTGTCTCTCTTTGGCCATTCTTGACAACAATTCTCTAAAAATACATAAATCATCAAACTACTGTGGGGAAATTCTGGTGTAAACCTGGTTGAATGGTGAGTGGGTGAGACAGGTCTAGTACCTAAACTATCTGAAAACAAGCTTTGGCTGAGCTGAGCGAACTGACTGTCAAAGTGCCCATCACAATATGACACCAGCAGAGTGGCACCGAGGGCTTTTCACCTGTCAGCAGCTTTTGGCAGGAGAAGAAAAGGACACAACCTCATACAACACACACACACACACACACACACACACACACACACACATGCATGGTCAATGCGATGAGCGCAAGCTCAAGCTCAAGCCATCCTTTCTTAAACTCTCAGAGAGGATGCACTGAATGTTGACTGAATGACTGATTCTTAATCTGCCAATTTTCTTATTCATTTCTTAAATTCTTCGATTTTTTAAAAAACTTTTATGATCAATTAATGATAAAAAAAAATATATATATATTATTTTTATTACACTGCTCATCATATTTTGCTGAATGATATTCAATACTTGTTTATTACTAATTTTGGGGTGCTGATTCCAAAAATAGTGCTTACAAAATATGATGTGCATTTCATAGCATTTTTGCTTTAGACAACCATTTGTAGGAGAAGTGATCTTGTATCCTTAATAACCAGACAAAACGTCCATAAATACACGATTCCTATACTTCTGTCTTCCCAAGATTCTCAGCCAATTTTCTCATGTATGAATGATTATGAAGACATTATATTTTATTTTATTTAATATTTTATTTAATCCTGATTTCAAGGTTAAAATTGTGGCCAGTGACAGAAGAAAATGAATTTTCTGTGGGTGTTTCACTACATTCAAACAGCAAAAGAAAATGACAAATTTTGTGAAAAAAGGTAAACTCGTGTTTATGTAAAGTTCTTTGCTATTAAATGGAGTATTTGAAATTATTCCACTCCTTTGCAGATTGTAAGTTAAATTCTTCCCTTTGAAAAATCTTCATTCTTATTTTGTGCAAAAACTATATGTGATGGAATTTTTATTGAAATATTTAAACGCAGCATAATCAAATTAGGTAGTGTTAGGCTTTCTTGCAAATCAGCAGAAATACTTTTTCAAAATGCAGCGCTGTTATGTATTTCATGTTCTTCATCTTTCTTCTCCTTTTGATTCAATCAAAAACCTCTCAAACTCGAATGAAAATTTTTCAAGTTCATTTGATTCAAATAAATAAATATTCAATTTAATATATCTCGTTGTAATGCTTTTTCAAACTGAATTCTGAAATAGAACTTATTCAATTAAAGAATTCTCGGATTCAACTGAATCGCTTCTTCTCAATCCCTCTTTCTACCACTCTCTTTTTCTCTCTCATGTCGGCTCTAACCAGCTTCAGGCCAGCTGCATTATCTAAAGGCTGCAGAAGAGTACTTTATCCCGAGCTCTATACTTTCAGCCTGCAACGGGAGGGATTTTTTCATGCTTAACTCTGATAGGCGGTGAGGGCCCAAGATTGTATTTCATGCTCCTCTCTGATAGGCTAAAGGTTTTAAGGGAATTGAGCCTGCATGGCACTATGGGAGATTTCGAGATGATCCAATGCCAAGCACTCCATGTGAAGCGAATGTGAATATCTTTTTATCTGCAAGAGAGAGAAAAAGACAGCATTGAAAGCAAAGACATGCCAAATACCAAATAAAATCAAACACATTATGCTACAATTTCGTGTGTGTGTGTGGGGCGTCTCAGACATTTAGCTAGTATGTGTGCTCCAGCACATCCATTATCACAAGGATGAATTAATCTTGAGGTCTCCAGTGCACTGGAGTGGTTTGGAGTGACGAAATCTGAGAAAAATTAGAGAACCACCACAACCTGAATCACAGAATGAATGTGTTTTTTTCTACATCTATATTTCAAATAAATGGCTTTATGAGGCTGATGAAGTTCAGCTGTCATTGAACTGTTGCAGTGAGGCTGATATAAACCTGAGAACCTGGGAGAAGAGACTAAAGTGGTTGAGCGTTACAGTATGAAGGACTTTAATTACATTGCGCATTGATTCTGGCATAATGAACCTTGATTACTTTATGCACAAGATCTGAAGGAGAGCAGAGAGTTCCAACTAAGAAAATATACACAGAGAGAGAGAGAGAGAGAGAGAGAGAGAGAGAGAGAAACTGAGCATGTATGTGTGTGGCTAATTTATCCTCTGCAGTAATTAGCACCCCTGTCCCTGTTGAGACCGCCAAGCTGTATTCTTGTCTAACACGCTTACAGTCAACACAGTTTAACGCAGTCTGCATTTCAGCAATAAGCTGCATTATTATCGGGTGTCTATTAGCAGATGTGCCATCTGCTGTGTATGAAAATGAACGTGTGATTCAGTTGAAGAATTCTCAAATTTAAATGAATCCTTTTTTTCTTTTCTTATATTTGCACTCTTGCATTACATTCTTTACTTTTATGCAAGATAATTCCTTATTTGTGCTAACTGAATTGAATCAGCTGATTTTTTTGGAATCTGCATTCATGTTGAAATCAACCAAAGATCTCTACTCTGTTGAAAACAAAGCTTTCAAAAAGGGGGTTTCTCAGTGATGGATGGAATTCTAATGTTTAAAAGTCCAGCTCAAGTAATTTCCTGCACTCTTGTTCAACCGATTCATTGAAAAGATCCAACACTGTACAATAAACTCATTCTGTGCATACTGTAACTAGTAATTACATGCATTACTTACACTAAGCATTGTATATATTAGAATTAGCTGCTCTCCTTCCCTCATAATGCCTTGTTTATCTATCTTTTGACTTTAATCTTCCTGTTCCCTCTCTCCAGGTGTATGTGGAGTACTAAGTATCTGTGAGATGTTCTCTCTTCTGCTCTTGTCCTGTCTGGAACCACAACATCAATATTCTACTCTGTTTCTCCTCAAACTGCCCCAGCAGACCTCAGGTCAGACTTCTATACTCTGAAGATATCAGTGCTGAAACTGTGTCTAGAGATTTAAAGTAATACATAACCCAATATTTTGATGAAATCTGACTGTTGAAAGACTTTGTACCCCTGTGCAGTTTAAGATGTGATATAAGCACATACATTTGTTTGAGACACACACAAATTCTTTGAGTCTTCAATTGAGTCATATAACATGGTTGAGAATGAAAGTTGAGAGAGACCTTCACCTCAATAACACTCCTTTTCAAAACCTTTATGTACACACACACACACACACACACACACACACACACACACACGCACGCACGCACGCACGCACGCACGCACGCACACACTTGGCACTGTCAAAGGGATCTGTCAAACTGTGTTGTAGAAACAGCTGACCTGCTGTTTCATTCAGCCTGATCAAAGTTTACAACTTTCAAGCCTCTATACATTTCACCTTAAGCACAAAGTATACATCGGTATACTTTGTTATACTTAGGTTTTTACAACAAACTACTGGAGATGCGACAATAATGGACGAAAACGGATGAAACTGTGTGGATGAAACACCACCTGTGTTCACACGTTATTAAACAGAGTGTAATGTGATAGGCTGCTTGCTGAAAACCAAAGAATTCTTTGAGAAAGCCTCTTTATTTAAATTTCAAATCCTCAAAATAATTCAATAAATCTTTAATTAAGTTTTTTAATCAAAACTACAAACCAGTTGACCTAGACCCAAGACCAGAGAGACAATGGGCTTAAATCTTCACAAAGGCACTTGTATTGAAAAACACTAAAACACTGAATCATTATTCAAAAGTGTTCCCTGCATTATCTTTGAGACAGAAAAATGTGATTTTCATTTTCTAATGAAAGCTTTCAATTCCATTTCCACTTAAGATCTTTCAGATGAACTTCCAGAGGGCTGGACAGAGCAAAGGTGGTACCTTTTTGGTTGAGCTGGTTTACCATCTTCTAACTTGAGTTTAAGGGTATATTATGGTCCTATGTGGTCCTGGGACTCTAGACTCCCTTCTTCTCGCAACTACGAGATGTAATGTTCACTTGCTATAACAATTTCAAAATTTCCGCAGAAATGTGTAAAATAAAGCGTTTTTGTTGCACAGTTGCACTACAAATCTATTTTGTGTGCAATACACTGCATGCAAAAGAGACAACAATGCATTGTACAACATCAGAGCTGCAATAAGTAGTGCTGAGAAGAGATAACATTTCTTATTTCTTCACTTATTTCACACTGTGGTGATACTGGCACACATGTATCTATATCAATATTACACTTGCAGTGTCTTGTTTCCAGGAGTCTGGAGGCCCCTGACAGTCAGAGACCCTGGGGCACTGGCCCCATTGGCTCGGCCCATAATCCATCCTTGCTTAAGCTGGTATGACCTGGTTTTTCCAGTAGGCTGGGGGACGAGAGCTGGTGTGGGTATTGAGGGTGGCAGTGAGGTAAAAACTTGTGGCAAATTGTTAACATATGGAATCAAAGAGCACAAGCAAACAAGTCGCCTTTTCATATATCTGGATTCTCCATACAAAAGATAAAATAAAATATAAAATATCTTTAAAATAAAAGAGAGTGTGCATCTGTGGAAAATGAGTTGTAAAACCTGAAAAAAAAGAGAGAGATTGAATTAATTAAAAATTTTAAATGGTTTTTATGTTTTTGAAAGACATCTCTAATGCTCACCAAGGAGAGTTTTCGATTTTAATATTTGTAATTTATTCTTGTGATGGCAAAGCTGAATTATCTGCAATTTTCAGATCCTTCAGAAATCAATCTAATATGCTCATTTGCTGCTCAAGAACATCACTTATTAATCATTTTAAAAAGTTATTTTATTGAAAACATGTTAATTTTTCTTCGGGATTATTTGATCAATAGAAGGTTAAAAAGAACAGCATTACTGTGATTTTTAATCAATTCAAAGAAAAATGATTAATTAATGTATCAATTTCTTTCATAAAATAAAAATCTTGCTGACCTTAAACTTTTGAATGGCAGTGTACATAAATGTATATATTTAATCAATACTTTCTAGCCTAAACTCAATAAAAACATGATATTACACATCAAAAACTAACCTGACGCAGCTCAAAGTTCATGAGTTTTAATGTAAATATTATATTTTTATCATTACTGGTGTAAAATGGGTCTACACATATTGTGGCTTGCTTCACAGTCAAGATCTGCGCAAGTAAATGAATCAATTTTAGAGCGAGCCAAGGCTGGGAAAAACTGAATGCTTTTCTACTTTTACTCAATATGAGGCACATGCTAATTCAAAGGCAGAAATGAAGTTCCCTGCGACTCCATTTGCAATGCAAAGCAACGAGCAGCGTGACTAACATCTCCTGTCTATCAGCCTGTCCCCACCTTAGTCCTCCACCATCCCAGCAGCCTCTGGGGTAGAGCTGCAGTAATTAGCGTGATTAATGCTCACACTGAGTGTGAATGAGGCCTGGGAGGTTGTCCCAGCCAGAACACACACACAAACACGCACACACACACTTAAATACACACTAACACACAAACGGAGTCTGTTATAGGTAAAGCCTTTCTCCTTCTGACTGACAGAGTTCCTCTAAAAACAAGTATCCAGGACGGAGGGGAAACTCATTAACTCAGGCAAATACAGCTAATTACACTGAACGAGGCTTAGAGTGCACAAAATACGGAAGCAGGGAAGATGCAGCTGGCGTGCAGGGTTCTAGGTGAAGAGCCTCTCTCTCTCTCTCTCGCTCGTTCTCATTCACATTCACACACTCATCTGCACATACATACATAAAACAGCTGCTGCCACATTAAAGCCTGACTGAAAGGACTTGACAAGATATTCAATGATATTATGACTTCTTTGAAATAAGGAATCAGCCAATTATTCCACAAACGTTGCATTGAACTGCGATGAAAGAAATCTGTCCGGATGTGAATAGGACAATCTTTTACTCAACATGTTTATCTACAGCAAGAAGCAAATACAATCATTTTCACAAGGAAATGAAGCTGTCTTTAAACACCTGTCTGCTAGGCTTCTTGTTTGTCATAAAACTGCTTTGGCTTTGATGACAGACAGACAGATATGACTAATCTATCTATAATATATCTAAATGTAACAGAAACCATTCTGCAATTTTACCATAAAAAACGTACCATAAAATATTCCAAAATGAAGATTTTCTCCAATTTTGTTCACTTTTGGGAACAAATTTGTATGTAAACACACACACACACTTTCCATTCCTGTTGAAGTGAATTCTTCTGTCATTACATCAAGATCTTTGTTTCCATTAATTTAACTTATCACCATAATTTCTATAATTTCTGCTTGATTTTATGAGTTTCATAGTTCCTCAAAATGAAGCCTATTTTACGGGTCAATAACAAATTCTTGGAAAGGTTCTGCAAAGTTCTTGGAAATGTTAGTTTCATTTGGTTTTGAAAAACATTTATACCATTTCAAGAAAAGTTTAAATCTAAAATGGTGGTGTAATCATCAAGTAAAAAACAACAATAACAAATTTTCACACATTTGAAGAGTTTACACATCTTCAAAAAATATTTGAAAACTTATAACAATGTTTGATTCAGTAATATCAGGCTTTTTTCTTCATGAGGATAGGAAAAAGAGGAACTGAAAAGGTCTAAGTCTTGATATGTATGAACTGCATTTTTAATATATTATTAATAATAATAGGTTTCTGGATTCTTACAAGACTTGCTTGTAATCTATGCTAATCTTTGTCTCTGCGAGGTTCACTCATAACCAGTATGTTGGGACTGTCTTGTGTGTTTTGACCAGTTTGAGCTCTTTCATTTGAAGTGGAAAGTTCGCTTTATGC
Organism: Onychostoma macrolepis; assembly: GCF_012432095.1. Classification (NCBI taxonomy): domain Eukaryota; kingdom Metazoa; phylum Chordata; class Actinopteri; order Cypriniformes; family Cyprinidae; genus Onychostoma; species Onychostoma macrolepis. The sequence goes on along the minus strand of NC_081177.1, from coordinate 21,002,118 downwards.
GGCTGCAATAACTTTTATTGGAAGACATAAAGTCCTCAGAGAGAGAAAGAAAGAAAGAAAACGAGCAGTTAGAAAGCCGAACTGCTGCTTGTGGTTTAACTAAATGAGGGTAATTATCCCATTTGAATGGAGAGAGTCCAGTTTAAGCCATGGATTATACACTAAACCCAGGTGAGTGACTGTCTGAATGACTCTACTTAAACTGTAAATTAAACCCACTAAGCAATTACAGTACAAAGACATCATCAATATTTAGTGTGTGTACTTAGCTATAGTTTAGGAACAAAACTGCCCTCAGAAGTGAGCCGAATCAGACAAAACCTGCCTCTGTTGACAAAAAACTATTCATAAATAATATCAGAGTCAGAGGAAATTTACCTCAATTATAGAAAAACAAAAGTGTGTGTGCATGTGTGTTGGTTGCTTTCCTAATATGATGTCAGTGAATGCAGTGAATTCACACTGTGTGTATGTGTATGTGTGTGTGTGTGTGTGTGTGTGTGTGTGTGTGCGTGTGCGTGTAAACATGCTTTCAGCTCTCCGGACTCAAAACATTCTTTCAGCACTGCATCATTTTGAAATGATTTGAGTAAGAAGCAGATGATGAGATGACATCCATAGGAGGAAGTTTCTCACTGCATTGAATACATTAATACATAAACCGGAGTGCCGTAAATCCCTCTCTGTCATGCAGAAAGCAGGCAGCGGAGACGAAAAACTGTCCAGCCCTCCTGCGGTAAGTCTATACAAGCACAAATCTGCACAGCTCCATGAATAACAACATTACACCAAACCACATGCGTTTTTCCTTTACTGTCTTTCTTCAAACATATTCTGTTATTTTGTTTCTGACAGAGTAATGACTGTCATTCATCTTTACCAGCATATTGACATTTCTCTATTATAGCCAGGGCTGTCTGTGTGACAGCTCAATGACCAATGAAAATGAGCTGAACGACAAATACAGTACATCTAAGATTCTTTCATTTGTGAGTGGCTGCATTAAACATTTGTGAAGTTTAAATACCATCCAACCATTTAACGAGTTCATTTGCCCATATAAGCATTAGGAAATAGAGTAAACTTATTTGGCTTGCTGTCCACTGATGAGGGGCTCGATGAAGCAGCTTCAACTCAAGCTCTGATGTACCCCAGGGACTTGATATAGGATGATTACAAAGGGCAAGGTACCTAAGATGAAGGTGGAGATTGGGGAGGTGGAGGGATGCTGGAACAGCTGAGACTGGAGAGAGGTAAGCAGCTGCTTATATACTCTGGCTGTTGATTGAAAGATTAGATGGGCTCGCTCCTCCCTAACTTATGTTTAGGAACTTCATTAAAAAAAGTCAACATTTTTGTCGAGAGATGTACCGTTTCTAAAGCAAATGTGGTGCATTTCAACTAAGGCAGGACAGGCTTTAATGGAATAATATAAATCTGTCAGCATTACTTCATATTTAAGCCTGTCATCTGCATGTTATTTCTAGCAATATTTCACCTGTTCAATTCACTATATTATTATAGTTTTATGATAATACATATATATATATATATATATATATATATATATATATATATATAAGATAGAAAAATCATATGCAATAATTTGTATACTTTTAAAATGTTTAAAAAAGGTGCAAAAAAATCTGAAAAGAAGTCAATATTTTAATGCACATTTTGTAAAAATGTACATGCAAATCAAATTTTATGCAGTGTGCCAAACTCTCAAGCTGTGCAAAAAATAAAAAATAAATAAAATAAAAATGAATGAATGAATGAATGAATGAATTAATTAATTAAAATCTTGAATATAGCCTATTAGACAGCCATTAGAAAAAGTAGAGACAAGGTAACGTTGTTTTTCTCAGTTAAATGTATTTTTTATCACAATAATTAAAAATCATTTTAAAACACACTAAACCAGCCAGAGACAAAGTTCTTCTAATCAGAGAAATCCCATGATGAGTCACATGACACAGCCAATCACACACAATGGAACTAATTGGACAAACACAATGCAGCCAATCACAATCATCAAACTGTGTAGTTTCTCTTTTAACACCAATGAAAAAAAAAAAAAAAATGAAAAAAATACAATGTAATAAAACATTCATAGTTTGGAAGGTTGATATTAAAATAATACAATTAGATTTTGTATTAATAGTAATACAAGTAGTAATACATATTATTATTTTTTTTTTCTGAAGAAAATGTAAGTGGTGCTTGCTTGTGCAAAATTTGCTGCCACAAAGCTTGAGTAGAGTGCTCTGGGTGGTTGCCAGGTATATGCTTACTGGCAAAAAAAAGGTGACCCCTAAATCTCTATGATATTCTAGCTTTTTAGATGTGATAATTCAGCTCATTGGGATTTTTGCAAAAGTCATCCAGTCACTTAGAAAATTAAAACCACACCTCATTTCCATAACACAAATAGTGCAGGATGAGTTACACACCAAAGCTTATTACTTTATTTGTTCAAATAACTAAACCTGAGAAGTATATTAGTATAAATGCAATGAAATATCCCTACTTTGATGCTTTCACATGCATTATGCATGCAGCACCACCACAGCACTCTGTCTCAGGTAAACACATTTTCAGAAATGTTTATTGATGTGTACATGCACACACACATACACACTGTGTGACTGTCTCTTTCTCTCTCGTCCAGTGCTGGTCAGCAGCAGTCAGCAGTGTCAAAATTGCAGAGAGATAAAGATTGAGACTCTGCCTCTCTCTTTACAAGAAGTCCAGTATCTGATTGACAGCTGTCCTGTCCCATGAGGCTTTAAATAACACTTTTATAAAGTTGTGCGCTTCAGAGAGATAAGCCTCTGCAATACCAGTGCTATTTTTGAAGGTTTATATTTTGCATAAACGGCAAAATATAAACTATACATTTTCCATTTTCTCCAACAAAGCGAAATCAGTAGCGGAAAATAGGAGTGAGTTTCGGCACGAAAACTGTTTCTGTGCACAAACGACGGGGAAAAATCACTTTATAATTTTCCAGTGTTATTATAAACCTTATACACTATCTAATGCTCTTTTCATACTTTATTTCCTGCTGAATAAACTGGTGAGCATATGCATCTCAATTTTTGGATTGTTTCGGCGTCCTTCTCACTCCTTGTATTCAGCAAAGACGCAAAACTCAGCACAACAAAGAACTGGAGAGCAATAGAGACAGAGAAAAAGACCCTACAGAGAAAAATCATGTCAAACTATGTAAAGCTGAAATGACTCAATCTTCAAAATGATCGACTAGAATGAATCTTCATTTTTCTATTGTCTTCTTCAGTTGTCACTTTCCTGGATGTTTGAGAGAACGGAACAAAGACCAACTTCGTGAAACAATCCCACTCAAGCCCACAATCTGTCCATCTCTGCCTTCTCTCACTCCGCTTGCCTGCCAATCAAAAGCGCTGATCATTATCGCCATGGAGACAGAAGGCTTGGTGACGTCATCAAACAAGCTTTCAGAACAGCAGGTTATCAGAAAGTGACTCACTGGCAGAAAGAATTTACTTCACTTCTAAAGTTAACTTAGCACTCTATAGAGTCAAGGTCAAGGGACGCTCTGGTTTTAAAATGGTATGATTCTCTCTCCTTATTAGTTTATCTAGTTCTCTCTCAAACAGAGCAAATCTTTCCAATTAGTGAGGCCAGTGGTCTGGAACAAAGAGACGCACAAAATGTCTTTACGGGATTAGCCAGTGTTTTTCTCCCACCCTGGCTCTTCTCTCATTAAAATGCACTGGAAATACAGAACGGTACACATCAAAAATGTTCTTAAATGAGAACATACCATAGACATTTGTTATTTATTATAGAAAATTTATATTGACTATTCCTAACTAACTTATATATATATATATATATATATATATAAATCGCAATAAGACTTGAAAGAGAGCTTAATTTAATACGCACATGCAATGTGACAGCCACTTTCTTTGTGCTCTCAAAAAACTGTATATCAGAAGTTTAAACTAATATGGTCTAAAACGCATGATTTCAGCTTGATAGACATGATAATCAAAACCAAACAGATTTACATTTAAAGAGACATGCACGAAAATGTACTGTGTATATTTATTATGTATATATAATACAAACATGCATTATATAAAAATATGCCATGTTTATATATTTTACATTTATATATAATATAAAATATAATATATATATATATATAAATATTTTAAAAATATAAACTGTATGTGTGTGTATCTATATACACATAATAAATAAACACAGTACACATACATACAGTATGTAAACAAAAACTTTTATTTTGGATGTGATTAATCATTTGACAGCACTAATATTAAATGATCTGTGGAGTATGTTGAGGCAAAACTTCACAGGCACATTCTGGGGAAATCTGAGACGCATATTACATATTGTAATAAGGGGAATAATATGTCTCCTTTAATTACTTTCATATTGTGTGTGATAGTAGTAGAGTTATATATATTTTAAATAATGTCTAAATAATTCTAAAATTATGTACACAAATATTTATGAATATGCCTCTAAATTTAAGCTGCATTTGAGACATGTATGTTATATATAATTTCAATTAAAAATAATTTACACACACATATACATACATACACATATAACAAATATATAAGTTGTTAATATATATTTTTTGAATTGACGTTTAAGACATTTTATTTATGAAGATAAAAAAGTTTAGCTCTCTTTAGGGACATCTGGGGACAAAAATATATAAATCATAAAAAAAAAATATATATATATATATATATATATTAATAGAGTTAACTAACACACACACACACACACACACAAAGCAATCAGTATTCTATAAGGAGGCATTAATAATTTCAAATTATTCAAATTTATAAAAAAAAAAAAAAAAGATTTTACATAGCTCTGGTTAAGTAAATATTTAAAAATAACTATTAAATCTAGTCTGCATGTGAAATATAAATATATAAATGTTAAATAAATATGTTTAAAGTCTGACTGCTAAATCGAAATGCAAGTCTCAATATTTAGCAAGCATGCAAATGTATGACGCCTCCAGGTAACATCAACCAGTGGCGCACAAAGTCGAACTAATATGCTGAACTAGTGCTACAGGCAGCAGCAGAGGAATCAGGCATTAGATTCACTAGCAAAATGTCGACTCCAAGCTAAACATCTTCAGTGAGCTGTGTAACGCTGCAGCTAGTAGGAATTCACATCCGAGTCTCTATGTATTTTATTTGACCTGCTGCCAATGCCTTACTTTCTCTGCTAAAATGGATAACCTGAAATCATTTACTCAACCTCAGTGTTGTTGTGGACCCAAACACTTGAAACATTTTTCAAAATCTGATGTTTTATTAATAAATTTCGGGAGGAGCACGCGCAGATAATTAACACAGCCAATTCATCATCAGTAATTACACCACCTATCCAATCAGCACAAGAGAGAACCCCTATAAATAATCAAAGCAGTCTCACCTTCATTATCTCTCGTCTTCCAGCATCCCTCCAGCACCCCGACTCCTCACCTTCAGCACTGGGAGGAGTATTCGGGGGGAACACTCTGGGTCCGGGCTAAATGCCGAACTCGGACCCCTCTCCCCGGTCGGGGGTAGTACCCCAAGCTAGGGAATGATTACCGAGCTCGGAGCCCTCTCCTGGACAGCACGCCAAATACGCATAAACTTTACTCAATTATTATATGAAAGTGTGAACTCGTGAAATCGTCTTTTGCGTTTGGAACAACATGAGGGTGAAATGCTAGTTTAGGATGAACTAAGCTGCCAATGGAGCTCGACTTGATTAAACCTAGAACACGCCTTTAAGTTGTAGATTTAATACTATTAAAAGCCAAATCAGAAAAAAGCAGCACCCAATTTGCATATGCCATGTAATCTTACAGTGAGACGACTTTATAATGCATTGTCAAAGCCATCAGAGCCTAAAAGAGAAAGAGTATTGAGTGACAGCATTCGTGGTCTTGATCAGACTGAACTGGTCTGGCTTTTCTCTGTGGGATTGGGCAAACTTGGTTTAGCACTCAAGCACAGACATGAACTGCCAAAGTCCCCTCTCTCCGTCTTGATCTGTCTCTCCGTGTCTTGCTCTCTCCCCCCTATAATCCTTCTGTCTGCCACTTGATGTCATCCGCTACCCTGACCTCTGCTGTTTCCATGGAGATGTGAGAGTGGTGCCATACTCGCTCTTTTAATAATTAACATGTCTGGAGAACGGAGCTGTTCCAGAGGAGCTGTTCAGGTATATTGCTGTGTTTCAAACATACCGCAGGTCCTCCTCATTGCAGTCTGCCTGCTCATCACTCACACAAACACCCACCATCTGGCCGAAAGACAAGAGACCTCAACAATGTTTCAATGGTCCTTATAAAGTAATATGGCGGTATGGCACTGTGATTATATCAGATATAAATGCCATGGCACTTTGATATGTACCATGACACTGAATAATACCATAATCAAGTACATTAGAATCTGCAACTGTGCTTTAAAGGGATGGTTGACAGTTTTTTTTTCTAGGCTTGATTGTGTTTATGGGGTGCAGTCTAACGTGTTAATGCTTCGTTTAAAAAAAAAAAAAAGCATAATTTACCTTTATTCCACACTGCTCTGTCCCTTCTCCTATAAACGCGCTGATGATTTCCTGCTTTTATGAAGCCCCTCCCTCAGAAATACGCAATGGGCTCTGATTGGTCAGCTGGCCCAGTGTGTTGTGATTGGCTAAACCGCCTCTAATGCGTGTCTAAATGTCACGCCCGTCGCCTCAGCGGAATGTGCGCCGGTTGTATTGTAAACAATGGCGTCGTCTATATTGCTTATCAATTTGAGCCTGATTGAGACACAGAGAATATTAGTGAAGAGGATCATGCAGAACCTGTGCAAGCACAGCCCTTAATGGTATGTTTTTTGTTTGTTGTTGTGTCATACGTTTAGATACGCTGCTATTTGTAAATGCTACTGCGTATGTTAGCTTTTAATATACGGTTTTATCCTGATTAAAGCTTTAATACAGTACGTCAACCGCATGAACGTCCATGAATAACGCTTCTCATAGCTATGTGAAAATAAGTGTATTCACTGAGCTGATGATCTGAATGAGAGAGAGAGAGAGAGAGAGAGGGAGAGAGAGATGCAGAGCGTGTGCAGAGCAGCTGCTTTAGAACATTGATTTTAAACTTGTGAATCCATTAGAATCGTTAGAAGACAGAATCGTGATTCATATATGAACAGATTTTTACGTGCACCCCTAGTTTTCTCTTCCTCTTCTCTAAAGCAGCGCACCATGGTCCCGCCCCCTTTGCTGCATGTTCCCGGGGGCAGGGTTTATCTGAGTTTGTGACGTAACGAACCCGGGAAGTAGCTCGTTGTAGTCCCAATGAGCCGTTTTTGTAGGCATTAACCTGCCATAATTTGAAAAAACGATATCTCCATTTGCATCTAACTTTCAGCATTGAAATTCAGCACAGATATTGTTTATGCTCAAACAGCAACATTACACACTAACTAACATTAAAAAAGTGAAATCACAATCAACCACCCCTTTAAAGATATAGGGCATCTTGCAGATAAGATATAGCATGTGTGTTTCGATATACTGTATGTGTACACTACCATTCATTTTGTTTTGTTTGAGGTCAGTAATTTTTTATTTAAAAGAAATTAATACTTTCATTAATACTATTCAGCAAGGATGCATTAAATTGATCAAAAGACAGTAAAGACATTTACATATGTTACAAAAGACTTCTATTTCAAATAAAGATGTTCTTTAAACTTTCTATTAATCAAAAAATCCTGAATATTTCCAAAAGCAGCATAATTGATTTCAACATTAATAATAATAAGAAATATTTCTTCAGCAGCAAATAAGCATATTAGTGTGATTTAAAGTATCATGTGACACTGACGACTAAAGTAATGATGCTGAAAATTCAGCTTTGCATCACAAATTATATCTTTAAACATATTTTTAAATATATTAAAATACAATTATTTTAAATTGTAGTAATATTGCACAATATTACTGTTTTACTGTATTTTTTATCAAATAAATGCAAAGCAGCAAGAGATTTCTTTCAAAAACATTACACAATCTTTCCAACCCTACACTTATGAATAATCACATATGCAATGAAAAAAACTGAAAAAATAAAATAAAATAAAAATAATAATAATAATAATATAATAAAATGTTTTGAGTAATTTAAGTCACAATTGATGGCAACTGAATCTTCAGTTTAAAGTAAATGATCTGTTGAAAGCATGACTTGGTGGGACTGATCAAATTAGAAATGTCAATTATTGATTATTATATTTCAGCCAAATCGTCTAAGGAAGAATTTTATGCTTAATACATTTTGTTATATAATTAATAGATTTTTGGGATGGTAAAACATGATATTACTATAGAACATGTTCAGAAATCTGTGGTAATTTACCATGTCAAATTAAATAATACTGTACTTTCGAAGCTACCCAAAGAAAAAAAGAAAGATGCTTGGTCAAAATATGGTATTATTAATTACGAAACATTTAACAATTACTTTGATATATACCATTGTACTTAATAATATCATATGCATTAGCCATGATGTTACCACTATACATGTTACTTTAATAATAATAAGGATAAATGAGAAGTGAGTGAGTGAGTGAGTGAGGGAAGCAATAAGGGAGCAACAAACCAACAAGTGTTTTTGTTATAGTCATATTCTTTTTCATTAGAAAACCTAAAGATCAATCCATCAAGAGGACTTCAGAAAAAAGGAAAGTCAAGGAGCAAGCAGGAGAAATACAGAATGTGAAAGACAGGTATTTAAAGCGAAAGAGACAAGGAGGATCAAGGGCAAGTGATCAATGTGTGCTGCCAACCTTTTCAGCCCTGATAGGATCTGTCTGTGAGCTGTACACATTCATTTGCAAGAGAAATCAAACATGAAACAAGAGCTGCACACATCCGAGTAAATGTAAAATGTATAATAAATTCACGTTAAGCACATTGGTAATGGTCTTAGATCGGATGCTTGCATTTATGTATGTATGTGTGTGTGTGTGTGTGTGTCTTTGTCACAAGTGTGTAAAAGTCAGGCTGCCACTTAGTGTGTAGCTGTCACAGTGTTGAATGGGCATATTCTGAAAAAGAAGTGAAGAGTAGGTCAGTCACAGACAAGACTGAAATCAATTCTCATTTAGGACTGTAGACACACACACACACACACACACACACACACACATGCATGCACACACACGTCCTTGAGATAAGACGAAAGAGTGCTGCTGGGTGAAAGAGTGCTCTCTCACTATAAATAAGCAAACTTACCTTTGTGTGTACGTAATATAATGAGTACTGTCTAGATAAAATAATTTATTTTACTGTCTGTAAATAGTATGTTATTTATGATGTTTTGTTGGTGGATGTTTTTTAATTAAACTGATTTTTAAAATTTAATTAAAAAATAAATTCTGTTTAATGTCAGGTTAATATAACACAAAATATTGTCATATGAATGCATGATAAATAATTATAAAAATGAATGAAATAAAAGTTTGCTAGAATTTTTTTTTAATTATTGCAGGCTGTTAATTATTGCAGAAATGTATCATCACAGTCTGTGAAAAAGGTTAATATCAGCATATTCTTAGATCACCGTTTGGCCAATCAAATTCAAGGACCAGAACTAACTATTAATGAGAGTATAATGATTGTCATTACAAGCTTTTTCTAGGCATAACCCTTCATCATCTCTTTATCTCGCACTCTTTCCTTTTCATTTGCCTAAACACTTGGCCCTGACTTTTTCTTTTACTCTGCTCGTCTTTTCTTTCTTCTAAAGCTCTACTTTAAAGCATTCCTGTTGATGCAGCAGTGTGAGCAGAGCTCAGTAGGCTTTTCTAATTTGCTTATTTATGGGAGCTAGACAGAAGTCTTTCACAGGGGATTGTGGGATTGACAGTGGAGCAGAATAAGTGATGAACTGAAATAAAGTTGGCATGATCTATAATCACACATATATGAGTTTCTCTGACTGTATTAATGGAACCAACTTGCTGTATATACAGACAAACCCCAAAGTGGCTAAAAGAAGACAGACCGGAACATTGTCTCAGTGTCTACAATGACTACAAGGAATAAAAAATGTCCTTGTCTAGTGTGACAAGCATGTTTGAGGTCCATAGCATCCCGAGAAAGAGAGCTGATAAGGAAAACATGCTGACAGAAGGGCAAATGAACACAAGTAACAATGGACAGGACGACAAGTGAATAAGCAAGACAGCAGGCAGACATTCAGAGAAAGAGACAGACGGAAAATCAGAGGGACAGGTGGCCAGTACAAACAATGACACATACAACAGCACATGCCTCCTATGGACTGACAGTAATATCACAGTCGCTCAATCCAACCATAAAAGACCTAAACCTGACTAGGTTTGCTAACTGAAACAGATAGTGACCAATTTTCAAAGCACTCTTCATGAATTTATTCGGTACATCCACTAAATAAAGTACAGTATCAGCAAAATTAAACACAAACTTAGTATTTTCTTAGCCAACATTTAACAAGCCAACCACTCAGTGTATAGCTAAGCACACTGCTAGCCGATTAGCCTGCTAGCTTAGCCTATTCCCTTATGTCAACTTCAAGACTCTGTAGAATAAAAAAAAATCCAATCAAATAAAGCACTTCTAGTCCTGAAGCCGATCTGTTCTATAGCTAAGCTCAGTCAAGACGTCAGCTGTAATCTAGCATTTCACACGGTTCCTCTTATTTATCACTTGATCTTCAAGTGTGCGCCATTTTCTCTGGAAGATTGATGTGTTCCCCTCTTTCCCACAATTCTCATAGCCCCAAGAGGCCAATGACAAACTACTGATTTCCTGAAACTAGACATGTTGTCAAAATGACTCTAAACAAATTAATTATCCATTACCAAGACTCTGAATCTCAGGAACTTGCCTCAGATAATGAAAGAAACCAAACAAAGAATAGAATTAATGAAGAAAATGTGAGTAGAGCTAGTCAAGACTCCACAGTATAGGGTCTTCACCATGTCCTAACCAGATGCAATGCGACACTGTGACAAAAGGTATCTTTCTATTTTAATTCATGTTAATTTTTGTCCTAACCAACCATACTGCAATATACGGTAAGTGACAGGATTCTGTTTTTGTAATGATTTCTATTTCTGCTTTTCCATTGCTGATAGATAGCACAATGATTATCTCAGGTACTTACGTGTACTTTATGTACTTGTACTTATTGCATACCTTTAATAGTTATAATAAAAGAGGCAATAAATAATTTACCTCAGATCTTGAAAATCTTGAAAAAGAAAACAAGAACATTCAAAGTGTATTCCTTAACAAAGATTGGTACCACTTCAGATTAGGGAGCACTATTCACTACTAGCTAATTGCTTATTAGCATGCATATAGCATACTGGCTGTTTATTACTACTATAAAGCACATATGAATTAATTAATTTAATTTGTAATTACACTGTTGGACTATCCCTTACACCTTAACCCATAACCTACCCATAGCACCAAACCTGTCCCTAACCTTACCCGTATCCCACCTCAATAACAGCAAAGGTGTTTTGCAATACAATATGACCACAATAAGTACATTGTACTTTTTTAAAAGTAAATACATAGTAGTTGGGCCACCTAATATAAAGTGGGACCCATTTTCTTTGTGGTTAATATGGTCTTTATGACAGTCTATGATTTGCATTTCTCCTACAAAGATAGATGCAAAGATACAAAGCGGACTTAAATGAAAGTAATTCAGGAAACTTGTTTTGCATAGGGGACATGACTCACAGTGTCCCTCTAATGGAAAATGATGTTATATGCATTACATCATGTCTCAATTTATCAGTTATACATAAAAAAAAGTGTTGTAAAGTAACTCAAATGACTCATAAACAGGCAGGCAGGCAAGATATAAAAAAAATGAAAAGTGACTAAACCTAACCATCAGTTTAGGTGCAAGATATGGATTACAGATTATTATGTCACACATCATGCAACACATGACAATACTGCTTTGTATCATGGTTAGAAAATGAGCGAGACTATGTGTGTGTGTGGGTGGCTAGATGGATGGCTCTCATAGCAAGCCTTCTGGACCGGATGGATAAAGCCATAGAAAGTTTAACACCCCTGCATGTGGTGTGTGCTCTGTGTGTGCATGTGTGTGCCGAGATGATAAAGGGTTCACTCGGAGGCTGCCATGGATACAGAAATCTCTGGCTGGCCGTATGGCAGCTCTGATCCCAAGGATGAGTAAATACATGCATTAAAGTAGCCTACAAATCACACTCTGGCCAGCTTTCCATGCTTTTGTGCATGTGCATGTATTCTTAGAGACTGTATATGCTCTCTCTCTCTCTCTCTCTCTCTCTATATGTCCTTTAAGATGCAGATGCAAGTGTATGTAAAAACCCATAAAACAATCAAGACCAAATCCCTTTCTTGTATTTCAAATGGTGCTAGCAATGTCAAAGTCATGGGTTCAGTTCCTAAAAAATAAACTGTTCACCTTGAATACAATGTAAATTGCTTCAGATAAAATTGTACGCTAAATGCAGGAAAAAAAGAAAGAAAAAGAAAAAATGTGATTGTACAGCCTTCCTGTATTTTAAACAGTAGAGCATGGTGCTTGCAACACAAGGTCATGGGTTCATTTCCAAGCAAAAGCAAGAACTGTGCACCTTGAATGCAATGTTAATCACTTTGGATAAAATTGTCTTCTGAATGCCCTAAATTTAATTCAACTACATTTAATCAACAATATTCCAGTGGAGTATGTGGAAGTATTTCTTTTTCTTTTTAAGAATAATGAGAGAAAAAAAAAATTATGTTGGCTTACACATGAAGTTTTTTTCTAAAGTACTTAAGTAGATAGGTGGTGTTTTACCAACTGTAATTCATTGTTTTTTGAACACAATGACTATGTTATTAAAATCAGTCCTTTTTTATGATGGAATGTGTACACTAAAAAATTCCACCCACTTCAACTTCAAACTTCAAAGGTAGGGTAGGCGATTTCAAAAAGGCTAGCAATAGAAAACTAGCTTTGAAAGCATAAGATCTCACCCTCCCTGCAAATCACTCTCCAAAGCCACGCCTCCTCCAAAACACATGAATGCACACCGGCAGACCAGAGGCTAATCAGCGACATGATGAGAGATGGCTTTGGTGGAGGATTGAATGCAGCGCTGTCAGATTACCTCATGTCTCATTCAACAGTGAGAAAACATTAATGTACTAAGCGCATAATACAACCCAAATTCTGCAAATGTTGGGACATTTTTTAAATTTGAATAAAATAAAAACTAAAAGAATTTCAAATCACATGAGCCAATATTTTATTCACAGTAGAATATAGATAACATAACAAATGTTTAAGCTGAGAAATTTTACAATTTTATGCACAAAATTAGCTAATTTAAAATTTGATGCCTGCTATAGGTCTCAAAATAGTTGGGACGGGAGCGTGTTTACCATGGTGTAGCATCTCCTCTTCTTTTCAAAACAGTTTGAAGATGTCTGGGCATCGAGGTTATGAGTGTCTGGAGTTTTGGTGTTGGAATTTGGTCCCATTCTTGCCAGAAATTTTTTCCAGCTGCTGAAGAGTTCGTGGTCATCTTTGAGGTATTTTTCGTTTAATGATGCGCCAAATGTTCTCTATAGGTGAAAGATCTGGACTGCAGGCAGGCCAATTCAGCACCTGAACTCTTCTACTATGAAGCCATGCTGTAGTAATAGCTGCAGTATGTGGTTTTGCATTGTCCTGCTGAAATACTCAAGGCCTTCCCTGAAATAGGCATCATCTGGAGGGGAGCATATGTTGCTCTAAAACCTTTATATACCTTTCAGCATTCATAATGCCTTCCAAAACATGCAAGCTGCCCATACTGTATGCACTTATGCACCCCCATACCATCAGAGATAACACGCTGGAAGGTCTCCCTCCTCTTTAGCCCGGAGGACACGGCGTCCATGATTTCCAACAAGAATGTCAAATTTGGACTCGTCTGACCATAGAACACTTTTCCACTTTGAAACAGTCCATTTTAAATTAGCCTTGGCCCACAGGACACGACGGCGCTTCTGGACCATGTTCACATATGGCTTCCTTTTTGCATGATAGAGCTTTAGTTGGCATCTGCAGATGGCACGGCGGACTGTGTTTACTGACAGTGGTTTCTGGAAGTATTCCTGGGCCCATTTAGTAATATCAATGACAGAATCATGCCAATGAGTGATGCAGTGTCGTCTGAGGGCCCGAAGGCCACGGGCATCCAACAAACGTTTTCGGCCTTGTCCCTTACGCACAGAGATTTCTCCAGTTTCCCTGAATCTTTTGATGATGTTATGCACTGTAGATGATGAGATTTGCAAAGCCTTTACAATTTGACATTGAGGAACGTTGTTTTTAAAGTATTCCACAATCTTTTTACGCACTCTTTCACAGACTGGACAGCCTCTGCCCATCTTTACTTCTAAGAGACTCTGCCTCTCTAAGACATCCTTTTTATAGCTAATCATGTTCCAGACCTGATGCCAATTAACTTAATTGGTTGCTAGATGTTCTCCCAGCTGAATCTTTTCAAAATTTCTTGCTTTTTCAGCCCTTTGTTGCCCCCGTGCCAACTTTTTTGAGACCTGTAGCAGGCATCAAATTTGAAATGTCTCTGTTTAAACATTTGTTATATTGTCTATGTTCTATTGTGAATAAAATATTGGCTCATGTGATTTGAAAGTCTTTTAGTTTTCATTTTATTCAAATTTAAAAAATGTCCCAACATTTGCGGAATTCGGGTTGTATTACAATAATAACGCCTTCCATTCTCGCTCAGTCTGCAATAGCGTAACTGACCGTGCTGATGACGTAACTGTCTGCGTGAACAGGGTGTGCAGAGGAATGCAAATACATACAATGACAGGCAGGTAGGACAGCCTATCGTAATGTTCAGACCGAATAATCTGATTGGTCAATCATTTTATGGTCCTACGCCTTCCACATTTAGACCACTTAACTTACTGATTGCTATCAGGATGTGAAGAGGCTTTCAACCAGCATATCAAAAATGTTTTTGAAGCAAATCACCCACCCAGCCTTTAAGCTCAATTGCTGTCTTGAACTTTTAAGTATAATCAAATTGGCTGTACAAGTAATTTCAACTTTTATTTATTGTTTAAATTTAAATTCAGTGATTGTTTAAATTATTTTGATGAGTTAAAGAAATGGAAAATGCTGTTTAGAAATAAGTTTTCTAACACTTACTTTTGAATGTGTGTATCAAATAAATAAGTAAATAAAATTTCATGATATAGGAGATATTTCATCAGCATTAACTGTTGTATTAACTCGTCAGTGACACAGTGTGTAAGTGTGTATACAGGTATATCTGAGGTGTTGAGTTTACGTGTATGCATCTATAAATAGTTCTTCCTCCAGTGCCACTCAGTATGAATCAGCTGTCTCTCCTGAAGCTGCTGGCCCATTTGCCCAGTCAACCACAGTGTGACTTCCCCTCTGACACACACACAGGTTTGGAAGCACGTGTTTGCATACACATACCTTTGTATTCACACACACTCAAGTACAGATACATAGTTAGCCGATAGCATCCCCCTTGGCTTCATTATTCTTTGTGTGAGTGCCCTTGGTCACTCTTCACCTCTCTGGTGATCCTCTGCAATGCCTGCCATCACTCAGAAAGCTGAATCACCTATAGTACTCACCTCTTATCACTGATAACATATGCTAAATGTAACTATATCGCAAGAAGCATTATTCGGTCAATAAACATTATGTGAGCATGTCGTCAAAGGTTCCCTTGTGGAAAACATGTACATTTCAGCATACTTTTAAAAGAGTAGTTATGATTTAATTTACTTTAAAGGAATATGAGCTAATGTATTCTAACACTTTAAATGTATTATTTTAAATTTATATTAAATTAGCTGAATAAGTAAGTGAAACTTGTATGTCATGTATTTAAATATATTTGTAACTACACATTTGTAATGACAAACTTGCAATGTAGTACATTTAAAATATAATTAAGAAACAATCATGAAAGTGTCTCTGTTAAATACACTTAAGAAGCCTTTTGTTTCATTAATATTATATTATTGTTTTTTAAAAATATACTTTTATGATTTAAAGTACACTACAAGTGCACATTCAATACAATTCAGCACACTTCTTTTTCTCAATGGTTACCAGACTATCAAATATTTAGCAGTGACTAACATAATGTACTCTATACAAAACAAAACACAAATATGCTTACACTTAACATTTCTTAGCCTATATATTATCTTCCCATGACTTGCTTTGGCTGATTCATTCAATATCCACAAGCCGTTATGCTAATTTAGACTAAAACATACTGTATACTGCTAACATATGGTAACAAATACAGTACTCCCTCCTAACATTAGGATCATCAAGAGTCACAACATAAACAAACTGACAGGGATCCATCAATCACCTCCTCACAATTAATTATTCACTTGGCACATTAGCTTTCGATGTGAACTGGATGAAAAGAACAAACAATATCTTAGTGAACTGATACAGTGAATGAGTATAACTTAATAGCTGCAATACATTCAAAGTGCTGTCGTTTAGCTTTTCCAGCACTGAAATGTGCGGAGTGTATTGTGTGGAAATGGCTTGAAAAGCTTAGACTGATTGTAAGTTGAAAAATATTTTCTCTGTACTGAAGTAAAGCCAGATCTTTCCCTTTTTACTCTGCGAAGCTGAGGCTGGAGTATATCGCCATCGATCAGCACAATTATTCACCTGAGCGCTATTAGAGCCCAGGAAATGAGGCTGTCTATGGCAGTGTCTGGTTTCACAGGTCCATTCGTTTCAGTTAGGGGTCGAGAGACAGCAGGCACCTCTCCTTACTGCTGAGATCTTACTAAAGATGAACATCTATGGCTTGATTTGAGTCTCTGAGAGAGAGAGTTACTGCATTAGCCCAACGTGCATGATGGATATAGAATATGTTAAAGGGATAGTTCACCCAACAATGGTAATTCTGTCACCATTTACTCACCATCATGTCACTTCAAACCTGTATGACTTGGAGCACAAAAGAAGATATTTTCAAGAACATACTGGTAGCTATTTTCCATGCAATATACAATTAATGGGAACTGGAGCTTTTAAACTTCAACACCATAAGGGTAGCTAACATAAAATATTTAAAGGTATTTTATTTGCACTATATTCCAAGTAATCTGAAGTCAAATGATAGCTTGTTGTCATTAAAATTAATTACATTTTAGATATTGAGTAACAATGATCTGTGTCCTACGGTGCCCGCGAGGTGACATGGTCGGTTCACTTAGTTGTGTCGTGGTCACGACATCATAACTCGTGGGAACGTAATAATATGTCGTGGCCACGAGATATTAATCTGTGGGAACGTCATATTAACTCATGGGAACGTCATATTATGTCGTGGCCTCGAGATGCTATGTTGAGGGAACGATATCCATTTCTTGTGGCCATGACTTCTTATGTTGAGGGAACGACATATTTTTATTGTGGCCACGAGTTAAATGCCTAAATAAACCTGCGTGACCATAGCAACCCGGGATTATCAGAGATGGATTCATTAATATTTTATTTAGAATTAAGAAATTATTATGTTAATTATTATAGAAATTACATTACTAAATTATTACCATGGCTACCGGACTGTATTACGTGCCATAGTCAGCTTTCAAATGAAGTTTATCATGAAATGTTACATGAAGTGCATAAAATAAAATAGGCCCACAATAAGATATTTTTATCCATCCCACAGTCTTGTAAATCCATTAACTGATTGTCTTTTTCCCGTAATATTTGTATATTATTATTATCATTATCATTAGCCTATTATTATTGGTTATATTTTGATATTCGTTTATATTCATTTTTTCCCTTTATTTCGATCTGTTTACTCAACGTTCTGAATTGTAAATAACAGCCTACTGTAAATGCTCGACATGCCAATAAAGCTTTGATTATGCTGACTGGAATTTTTACTGGAATGCAGTTTAAATTTAACATAGGCTATATTTCATTTTATTTCTGCTAAGTAATAGACCATAATTACAAATACTATATAGTGTTTCATTGAGGAATTAATCATTCACGTAATTTAATTTGTAAATGAAAACACAACATGCTCATTTATCATCACACACGGGCATAAATACAATCATAAAGTCAAAACTTTATTGGCATACAGTATCTCACAAAAGTGAGACATTTTTTTTAGTATATCTTCTCAAGGGATAATACTACACAAATGAAACTTGGATATATTTTAGAGTAGTCAATGTGCAGCTTGTATAGAAGTACAAATGTACTGTCCTCTAAATATAACTCAACATATAGCCATTATTGTCCAAATAACTGGCAACAAAAATGAGTACACCCTAAGTGAACATGTCAAAACTGTGTCCAAAGTGTCAATATTTTGTAGAGGCACCACTGTTATCTAGCACTGCCTTAATCCTCCTGGGCATGGAGTTCACCAGAGCTGCACAGATTGTTGCTGGGATCCTCTTCCACTCCTCCATACTGACATCACGGAGCTGCTGGATGTTAGACACATGATGCTTCTCCACCTTCCGCTTGAGGATGGCCCACAGGTGTTCAATAGGGTTCAGGTCTGGAGACATACTTGGCCACTCCATCACCTTCACCTTCAGCTTCATCAGCAAGGCAGTTGTCATCTTGGCGGTGTGTTTGGGGTCGTTATTATGTTGGAAAACTGCCGTTCGGCCCAGTTTCTGAAAGGAGGGCATCATCTTCTGCTTCAGAATGTCACAGTACATGTTGGAATCCATGTTTCCCTCAATGAACCTCAGCTCCCCAGCAGCACTCATGCAGCCCCAGACCATGATGTTACCACCACCATGCTTGACTGTAGGCAAGAGACAATTTTCTCCTCACCAGGGTGTCACCACACATGCTGGACACCATCTGAGCCAAACACGTTTACCTTAGACTCATCAGACCACAGGACATGGTTCCAGTAATTCATGCTCTTGGCCAGGTTGTCTTCAGCAAACTGTTTGCAGGCTTTTTTGTGAGCCAGCTTCAGAAGAGGCTTCCTTCTGGGACGATGGCCATGCAAACCGACTAGTTGCAGTGTGCGGCGTATGGTCTGAGCACTGACAAGCTGACCTTCCACTTCTGCAATCTCTAAAGCAATGCTGGCAGCACTCATGCATCTGTTTTTGAAGCCAGCTTCTGCACCTGACGCACAGCACGAGGACTCAACTTCTTTGATCGACCTTTGCGAGGCCTGTTCCGAGTGAAACCTGTCTTGGAAAACCTTTGTATGCCACTGGCCATAACTCAGTTCCAGGGTGTTACCGAACTTCTTATAGCCTAGGCCATCTTTGTGGAGAGCAACAATTCTAATTCTAGGATGTCGATACCTCGACAAAATAATCTCGTGGCCACGACATAATATCACATTCCCACGAGTTATGATGTCGTGGCCACGACACAACTAATGGTGCTTTTCCACTGCATGGTACGGCACGGTACGGTTCAGTACGGCTCACTTTTGGGGGGTTTTCCACTGGGTACAGCACCTGGTACCTGGTACTTTTTTTAGTACCACCTCGGCCGAGGTTCCAAGCGAACCGTACCGTTACCAAAACGTGATGTGTAAACTCTGCCGATCACTGATTGTCCGGAGAAAATAGTCACTGCCTGCGTCATTGAACTTGCGGCACGAGACACAACAGACCCGCTAGATTTAAATCAGCACAGCCAGTGAAGGATCGAATGCAACTGTTTTGAATAAGTGCACCTTTCTTTTAACAACCAAAAAAATGGCTTTCATTGTCTGTTGAGGAAGTACAGACTGTCCTCTCGTTGATAGTTGAGGAGCGGATCCAGCGAGAGCTTGATGGAGCGACGCGGAATTAAAACTTTTTTCAGGAGTCACGGCAGTAGACGGTTGTAGCCTGTGAGCCCTGAATCTCTCTTTCATTACATTGCCATTAATTACAATACTTTTACCTGTTACACAGAAGAAAGAAAGTCATACAGGTCATAAAACCACATGGCTAAATTATTAGAGAATTTTCATTTTTGGGTGAACCATCCCTTTAAGAGCACAGTTATCCAACCCACATATACGCATTTAGGTATATTTATGGATTTTACACCTTTATTCAACACAGTATTATGTGTCATTCTGATGATATAGAAAGGCACTGTTCATACAAAAGTCATCTCCACTGAGAGAAAACTGTTCACTTCCCATTGGGTGGAATATTACTTGTAAATAACTGCAAAAATGATATGCAAAACACTATTAAACCAATATAAGCCACATGTGATGTGTACGAGGGAAAGAAATGAATTATAATAGTTCATATTTACAGACAGACAGTGGCAGAATGTTTACTCCAATGATGTCCATCATGCAATGTAATTCTTGGATATTAGTTACTGAAATGATTTGTTGTCGCAAAATGGCGTAATGTGCATATTATTTATTGTCCATTTAAATTGTGCTCTGTTAGAAAGAGTGGGGTGTTGTGCTGAAGTAATTGACTCATCATGAAGAGCTATTTGTGCTTTCAGACACATCTTGGGAGCTGGGTGAAATAATTACCAGGGGAAACAAAACATGGCGATCACTTCTCTGATTTATGATATATCATTATTGAGTTAATAGAGCAGAACAATATCAACAAGCTGGTACAGGGCCTACCGAGCAGACATTAGGAAAGTGTGTGTTTGTGTTTGAACTAAGTACTAGGGGGGCTTCAAATTAGCTGGTAAATGAAACACATGGCTGAATGCCATTAGCTCGTCTGTGTTGATGCAGGAGAGGGAAACTTTATATTTGCACTTTCCTCCTGTTAATCATGGGGTCCGTAGGCATTAACACCAACTTTTCTATATTCCCTTTTCACTTCCTTAACAACTTCACTTCGAATTTGTTATCTGGTGTCAGAAAATATATTCATGCAGGGCCTTTGTTTATCTTGATAGTGTGTGAGAATTCTCATTAGCTACAAAGTGTCAGATTGTGTGTCAAATTGGTTAAATATAGATACATACAGTAAACATTCATGTCCTTCTTCAACCACTTTTAGACCATGAACATATTGCTTGTTAATTGGATTTTAATAAAACACTGTCTGCTATAGTCAAGTGTAAAGGTTAGCATACTTGTGTACGAATTTGTGTCAGTGTGTCCATTTGTGTTTTAACCAAACCCTGTGATAATGTTCAGAATATAAGCAGATAAGAGAAAGAAAGTAATGAAAACAGCAAATTACACACAGTATCTCATCCTTTGATCACTGCTATACATCATTCTCGAGAAACTAGACTGCTGAGAGTAGCTTAAACATACTGTCTTAAAACTGTTTGTATAGATTCTGTTAGCAGTATCATTATTATTTGGGATTGTATAGCTGTTATGAACAAACCTCTTGACCTGAAGTATCCTAAATTTGCATTGTTTGTGCTACTGACATGAATCATACCTTAAATCATGTGGCTTGTTGAGGAGAGGAGTGCTATTATTTTTCTCAGTAATCAGACTTGTGATTTTCACCTGGTGGATGATAAACGCAACAAAACAAAGCAGATGTACAGTGAAGGAGGACTTTCCGAATGAGCTCTTTTGATTTAGGCCAGTGAGGAATGACCTGCAACCACACAGAACATAGTCTCATACAGACAGACTTTTGAACAAATGGCAAAAGGTCATATTGCTGCATATTTTGTTTAAGAATAATGTAAAGTAAATGTAATTTAAAGAATAATGCCTGACTTACAGTGGGGCAAATAAGTATTTGATACACTGCCGATTTTTCAAGTTTTCCCACTTACAAAGAATGGAGAGATCTGTAATTTTCATCGTAGGTACACCTCAACTGTGAGAGACAGAATCTAAAAAAAAATCCAGAAAATCACATTGTATGATTTTTAAATAAATAACTTCCATTTTATTGCATGAAATAAGTATTTGATCACCTACCAACCAGCAAGAATTCTGGCTCTCACAAACCTGTTAGTTTGTCTTTAAGAAGCCCTCCTATCCTCCACTCATTACCTGTATTAATTGCACCTGTTTGAACTCGTTACCTGTATAAAAGACACCTGTTCACACATGCAATCAATCAGACTCCAACCTCTCCACTATGGGCAAGACCAAAGAGCTGTCTAAGGACACTAGGGACAAAATTGTAGACCTGCACAAGGCTGGGATGGGCTACAGGACAATAGGCAAACAGCTTGGTGAGAAGGCAACAACTGTTGGCGCAATTATTAGAAAATGGAAGAAATTCAAGATGACTGTCAATCTCCCTCGGACTGGGGCTCCATGCAAGATCTCGCCTCGTGGAGTATCAATGATCCTGAGAAAGGTGAGGGATCAGCCTACAACTACACGGGAGGACCTGGTCAATGACCTGAAGAGAGCTGGGACCACAGTCTCAACGGTTGCCATTAGTAGCACATTACACCGTCATGGATTAAAATCCTGCAGCGCGCGCAAGGTCCCCCTGCTCAAGCCAGCACATGTCCAGGCCTGTCTGAAGTTTGCCAAAGACCATCTGGATGATCCAGAGGAGGTATGGAAGAAGGTCAGATGAGACCAAAATAGAACTTTTTGGTATAAACTCCACTCGCCATGTTTGGAGGAAGAAGGATGAGTACAATCCCAAGAACACCATCCCAACCATGAAGCATGGGGGTGGAAACATCATGCTTTGGGGGTGCTTTTCTGCAAAGGGGACAGGATGACTGCACCGCATGGAGGGGAGGATGGATGGGGCCATGTATCGTGAGATTTTGGGCAACAACCTCCTTCCCTCAGTAAGAGCATTGAAGATGGGTTGTGGCTGGGTCTTCCAGCATGACAATGACCCCAAACACACAGCAGGGGCAACTAAGGAGTGGCTCCGTAAGAAGCATTTCAAGGTCCTGGAGTGGCCTAGCCAGTCTCCAGACCTGAACCCAATAGAAAATCTATGGAGGGAGCTGAAACTCCGTGTTGCCCAGCAACAGCCCCAAAACCTGAAAGATCTGGAGAAGACCTGTATGGAGGAGTGGGCCAAAATCCTGCTGCAGTGTGTGCAAACCTGGTCAAGAACTACAGGAAACGTCTGACCTCTGTAATTGTAAACACAGGTTTCTGTACCAAATATTAAGTTCTATTTTTCTATTGTATCAAATACTTTATTTAAAAATCATACAATGTGATTTTCTGTTTTTTTTTTTTTTTTTTTAGATTCTGTCTCTCACAGTTGAATCACCTATGATGAAAATTACAGATCTCTCCATTCTTTGTAAGTGGGAAAACTTGAAAAATCGGCAGTGTATCAAATACTTATTTGCCCCACTGTATTCCTAGCTCTAGTTCTAGTCCTAGCTCTTGGATCTTTTCCTAATCCCATTCCCCTCTCTCCTCTACAATCACTTCCTGATTGTATGTCTTCGATTGATTGTTTCTTCATTTCAACCAACCAATAAAACTAAAATAAATAAACAAGCAAAGGAATTAAACAAATAAAAACAAGGAAACAAACAACTTTCCTGTAGCTCAAATAGTAGAGCATGGTGCTAGCAACGCCAAGATCATGGGTTCGATTCCCAGGGAAAGCAAGAGCTGATAAAATGTAAAAACTGTAACTTGAATGCAATGTAAGTCGCTTTGGCTAAAAGCGTCTGCTAAATGCATAAATGTAAACAAGAAAAATTCACAAAAGAAAAATAACAAACAACCTGTAAATAAAATGACTCAAAGAAAAAAAATAAGCAAGCAATTAAACAATCAAACACTGGAGGAAAGAAAGATTTGTTTATTTAAAGTGACCAATCAGTTTATTTTGTTTTGCACTTTTAAAGTGGGTTTATTTAAAATGTATTTTTATTTAAAAAAAACTTTATTTTGCAATAATGGTAGTCTCCATAAAAGATTTTAAAATAATCCTTAAAAGTGTACACCATTAAGTACAATACATAAGTACAGCACAGAAAATAAGTGGAGACTATGTAAATGACATAACTAAGACTCGGAAGCAGGATATACAGTTCTGCTTATGGATATCTTCTATTTTAATGCCCCAAAAATAATTTTAATTTTAAAATTTAAATAAAACAAATCTCTGAAAATCTTTCAGGTTTTGACTTTGGAAAATCCAGTGATTATTTTGTCCCCAAATGATTGGCAGATGGATTAAAAACAACTGTGACTGAGGCTAAGTACACCCTTGCAATCGCAAAGCAAGAATTGCATGCTGTCTGTTTTGCAATTATCATGTCTCAAATCTTTCTCTGGAGGGCCAATCTGCTGCAGAGTTTAGCTCTAACCCTGATCAAACTCACCTACCTGTGATTTTCTAATGAAGATTTTCTAAAGACTCTGATTAGCATGCTCAGGTGTGTTTGATTAGGGTTAGAGCTAAACTCTGCAGGAATGGGCCAGATTTGAGGATGCCTGGTCTATAGGAAGTAGTGGAAAAGACTACTTTTGGGTGGTTGCTGGGTTTCTGGATAGTTTACTCATCTTTTATTAATCCTCAACTCAGAGTGTAAAATGGCCTCTATGGAACACATACTTTTGCATACATATCATGCAGTCGAGTCAGCAACTACGCACATGAATTATTTTAAAGTAAGCCAGTGATTCCTGTATAAAGTGAACAAACTTTAATCATAGGTGCCTCAGATACAGAGGAAAGTAGGAAAGTAGAAAGTCAGCATTCCAGAAATAAGTCCAAATATAGAGCTTCTGCTGCTTTCTGTGCTTTGCTATTGTTTCAGTTCTATCTTTCGGTGGTTCGCTGTTGTCCAGAAACGCTCTATGGGTCACATTATAGCAGCAGTATTACCATACCCCTTTAGAGCTGGTTTCTCAACCGTGAAAAGCAACTTCTTGTGTATGGTTCAAACAAAATGAGCGTTTGCACGTAAACATGCATAATGATGTGATTACCTCATTTACCTCAACTAAACATGTGCAGGGTATCAGCATGGATTTACTGCTTTGAATCATATAGTTTATTCCAATTATATATATTTACTACTCTCTTCAAACATTTGGGGTTGGTAAATTTTGTACTGTCTGTTTTTGAAACAAGTCACCAAAGCTCTACTTATTTGATCAAAAACACAACATAGATAGTAATACTGTAAAATATTATTACTATTTAAAATAATTGTTTTCTATTGAAATATATTTTAAAATGTAATTTATTTCTGTAATGCAAAGCTGAATTTTCAGCATCATTACTCCAGTCTTCAGTGTCACATGATCCTTCAGAAATCATTATAATATGCTGATTTACTGCTCAAGAAACATTATTATCACCAGTTTTTATTATTCCTTTTTTTTTCTTTTAAACAGTATTCTGTGTGTATATATATTCAAGAGAATGGGTTTAAAAGCATCATTTGATTCAGACTGCAATGGCCACACTGTATAAATTGCTGCATACTTGCAGTAAAAAATGCAAATTTGAGCTCATTGCATTTGGTTTCAGGTGGCTTGGTATCATTTGCTAGTTATTGGGTGGGTCAGGAAGCTGCTGATGAGATCTGGTCTACAACTGCTTATTGAGATGAAGTGCCTGCTACTGTTCTCAGCAAGTGATAAATAGGTCCACTATTTGTGTTTAATGGACTGGTGAAATCAAATAATTCAGGGTCTAAGAAGCTACTGATAGATTTGTTTTGTAGGTTTTAAATACAAGCTTGCAAGATCTCAATAGACTGCAGAAAACAGATGACATAGTTATCAGATCATTTCATAAAAACAGTCTTGTTTACTATTATTAAATCTTTATTGGTCTAATTCAGTTTTTAATTTCTTCCAATTGCATTTTTTTTTACTTCTTTTATTCCTTTTCTTTCTGTGTTTGATTAGCCTTCTCTTTTAGACTCAATTAGAGGTTCATTTATTTCTTTGATAATCAACGCTCAAGAGAAGCCAGCACATAATTAAGGTTTTAATAACTGCTGTATTCTGTCTCAGGTTAAGAGAAGAACGTATTCGATTGAGCTGTCAGTTATTTGTATGACAGAAGTGGATTTGTTGGACGCCGAGGACAGGACACATGCACATTTGATAAGTTGTGAGTAGTTTAGTGCTTTGTGGTGCTGCTCTCACTGAGGTGATTTAGAAACAGTGCCATTGGAAAACCATTCCTGAGCCTTTATATCACGAGCAAACAAGGCCAATCCCAGCTGACAGCTCTCTGTATGCTATTTTACCCAAAGAAATGTTTGGCAGGGAAAAGGGGAGCTGGAGTAACAGATCTGGAAGCACTGGAAACCTGTGTGCTATTTTATTTAGTCTTTGATCCAGTATTGTTCTATTATGGATGTGTCATTTTCTGTACAATATCCATCTGCTGTCCCAAGCCACTAAATTGCAGCAGCATGCACCAGTTTGTCACAGACAGCATGTACGTGCTTCCCTGATCTGTGAACTCCATTGGAGGACGACTTCACTCCTGAAACACTGAAGGTGCCTATTTTTTGCAAGGCTGGCTTTGACGTCACAAATTGGTAATGTCAGATTTCACATGATCTTTTAGTGCTTTGATGAACAAATAATAGATGCAATATTCAAGTACAAATTCACACACAATATGTGAGCATGGACGACAAAACCAGTCTTAAGTGTAAATTGAAAATCTGAAAGCTGACTAAATACGCTTTCCATTGATGTATGGTTTGTTAGGATCAGGCAATATTTGGCCGAGATACAACTATTTGAAAATCTGGAATCTGAGGGTGCAAAAAAATCTAAATATGGAAAAAATGGCCTTTAAAGTTGTCCAAATGAAGTTCTTAGCAATGCATATTACTAATCAAAAATTAAGTTTTGATACATTTACGGTAAGAAATTTACAAAATATCTTCATGGAACATGATCTTTACTTAATATCCTAATGATTTTTGGCATAAAAGAAAAATCGATAATTTTGACCCATACAATGTATTTTTGGCTATTGCTACAAATATACCCCAGCGACTTAAGACTGCTTTTGTGGTCCAGGGTCACATAGATTAATAACATTATTTTATTTTCATCTTAAATTTTTTTTTACAAACAAAAGTTTAAAATGTACATTTTTATATATGTGATCAAATCACTGTTTAATGAGAGATTCATCTTGGAATGAATTGAATTCATATTTATTAATAATGAATTACTTAAATTAACCAAAATCCATAATGGATTCCAAATACATTAATGTCCAATTTACACAATTTAATCAATATCTGAGTAGTAAAATCCTTAACCACTGAATATTCCCTACAATTTTTTATATTTAAACATATGATTAGATCACTGTCAATGAGAGATTTATCTTGGAAAAATAAATAATAGGATTTTTACTGTGCTCCTCTGGCCTTTAAAACTCCTGGAGGCACCAATGTGAAATCAATGTAGACCTGGACGTAAACTCACACTCAGGTCCAGCTCCATTCTACTATGTAACATTCAATGTACACCATTCAATCAAAACCCAAATAATAAAATCAAGTTCTGCCTCACTAAATATCCCATTTCACTGGGAAACACACCACATTACACAAGTCATTTTTTGTGAATATCGATTCATGTAGACTGCAAGGTTCAATTCATCACCTTGCGTTTCTCTCAGTCTCTGACTCTCCGCTGAAGTAATTCTACAGCCAAAACACATCATTGTTCACACTGCTGGCAGAAAACTGACAAGAACCTTTACTTGTAATTAGCCATAAGCTATTTTATCTTCTCAAGCATAGCAGTGCAGAGAAGCTGAAAAGGGGCACTCTTAGATAAGACACGGCACAGACGCCCTCCCTGTTTGATTTAAGCACTATTTAGCAAATACTTCATTCCCTAATAGTGTATTATAACAAGAAGCGATTCCAGAAAAAAGCTCCCGTTTCTTCACAACCACGACCGCCTATGGGCTTGTGTGACATCTTTAGTAGGTCAGAATACATCAGAGTTAGAGACTCACAAAATGTGAGTGTGTGTGTGTGTGAGGAGAGAAAGAGAGAGAGAGGTTAATTAGCTCAGCTGAACAGTTTTCCAGTGTGGTTTCCACCTCGATCTACTCTCATGCCTGCAGCATGAGCGTTCACACATGTGTGCAAGAATGTGTGTGTTTCATGTGAATGCCTGAACCGAAATACCCCTCCATCTTTCTCTTTCTGTCACAATTCTGGTGCTTTGATTATAAGGCTTTCATCTGAGTGTTAAAGCAAATGAGACAGGGCAGTAATGAAGCTGAATTTCCCCGATCCATTACACTCACTCACACACACAAGTGCTGGAAGAACATAGTCTAGTTTGCGCAGGCTGCCAGGACGAAATAAGAGCAACGGAAAAGGATGCATCACTGAGACCTTCCTTGAGCAATTAGCTCTCCACGCTGAGACGTCGCATGCTCTTGGGCCAAAGCAGACAATGTACGTCACTTATAGAATCAAAGAACTAAAAATGGCAGCTTCGCTCTTGGTCTCCTCTGACTTCACTCTGTATTGGCACAGTTTGTCATCTCTGTGCTCTAGTGAGATCTCATTTCTTCCCCAGTGCAGCAAGCTGCTCTCCACTATTCTCATCCATATGCCTCTTCAATGGATTTTGAACCATCAATAACCACTTTTGAGTATAAAGAGACTGTTATTACAGTTAGGTTAAAAAGGCATTTTGAAAAGCAAAGAACTGGCACTTTATACTGTAATTTCCCCTAAATTGTCAAGACATCTTCTTCAGCATAATGTAGGTCAGGGATTCCCAAATGTTTTTTGGTAGCCGAATTTACTTGATGTACCCCTTGAGAAATTTAATATTTCACTTTAACAACACATTTGCATGTACAAAGCAGAGGTATTACCGCTGAATAAAACTGAAACTATTAGAAACATTTTTGTTAATTAAAATAAAGCTAAAGGTATATACAGTATATAATAGTAATAAAAATGCAAATAAGATAATACAAATGTTGCCTTGCCAACCAATTTAAGTAAGTTAGGAAATCAGATGAAGCCCTTGGTAATTATGAAAAACTAAAATTAAACTATATAAAATAATAATATTAAAACAAAAACTAATAAAAGAAATGACAAAAACACACAACAAAATTCTAAAAACAAAAGATAAAATTAAAATGAAAACTAAAAATATAAAAGTAAAAGCTAATTCAAAATAGTATTAAAAAGTATAATAGTATATTTGACTCTGGACCACAACACCATAACGTCATAAGGGTTTTTTGAAATTAATTTATACATCATATGAATGAATAAATAAGCTTTCCATTGATGCATGGTTTGTTAGGATAGGACAATATTTGGCCAAGATACAACTATTTGAAATTCTGGAATCTGAGCGTTCAAAAAAATCGAAATATTGAAAAAAAAATGCCTTTAAAGTTGTCCAAATGAAGTCCTTAGCGATGCATATTACTAATCAAAAATTACATTTTGATATATTTACGGTAGAAAATTTGCTAAATATCTTCATGGAACATGATCTTTACTTAATATCCTAATGATTTTTGGCATAAAAAAAAAATCTATAATTTTGACCCATACAATGTATTTTTGGCTATTGCTACAAATACAGTGGGGCAAAAAAATATTTAGTCAGCCACTAATTGTGCAAATTTTCATCATAGGTATACCTCAACTATGAGAGACAAAATGAGAAAAGAAAATCCAGAAAATCACATTGTAGGATTTTTAAAGAATTAATTGGTAAATTCCTCTGTAAAATAAGTATATGGTCACCTACAAACAAGCAAGATTTCTGGCTCTCACAGACCTGTAACTTCTTCTTTAAGAGGCTCCTCTGTCCTCCACTCGTTACCTGTATTAATGGCATCTTTTTGAACTCATTATCAGTATAAAAGACACCTGTCCACAACCTCAAACAGTCCAACTCCAAACTCCACCATGGCCAAGACCAAAGAACTGTCAAATGACACCAGAAACAAAATTGTAGACCTGCACCAGGCTGGGAAGACTGAATCTGCAATAGGTAAGCAGCTTGGTGTGAAGAAATCAACTGTGGGAGCAATTATTAGAAAATGGAAGACATACAAGACCACTGATAATCTCCCTCGATCTGGGGCTCCACGCAAGATCTCACCCCGTGGGGTCAAAATGACCACAAGAACTGTGAGCAAAAATCCCATAACCACACGGGGGGACCTAGTGAATGACCTGCAGAGAGCTGGGACCAAAGTGACAAAGGCTACCATCAGTAACACACTGCGCCGCCAGGGACTCAAATCCTGCAGTGCCAGACGTGTCCCCCTGCTTAAGCCAGTACATGTCCGGGCCCGTCTGAAGTTTGCTAGAGAGCATTTGGATGATCCAGAAGAGGATTGGGAGAATGTCATATGGTCAGATGAAACCAAAATAAAACTTTTTGGTAAAAAATCAACTTGTCGTGTTTGGAGGAGAAAGAATGCTGAGTTGCATCCAAAGAACACCATACCTACTGTGAAGCATGGGGGTGGAAACATCATGCTTTGGGGCTGTTTTTCTGCAAAGGGACCAGGACGACTGATCCGTGTAAACGAAAGAATGAATGGAGCCATGTATCGTGAGATTTTGAGTGAAAACCTCCTTCCATCAGCAAGGGCATTGAAGATGAAACGTGGCTGGGTCTTTCAGAATGACAATGATCCCAAACACACCGCCCGGGCAACGAAGGAGTGGCTTCGTAAGAAGCATTTCAAGGTCCTGGAGTGGCCTAGCCAGTCTCCAGATCTCAACCCCATCGAAAATCTTTGGAGGGAGTTGAAAGTATTTTGGCCCTAACCTTATGGGCCAAAATACCAGCAACAGTGTGTGAAAACCTTGTGAAGACTTACAGAAAACGTTTGACCTCTGTCATTGGCAACAAAGGGTATATAACAAAGTATTGAGATGAAATTTTGTTATTGACCAAATACTTATTTTCCACCATAATTTGCAAATAAATTCTTTAAAAATCCTACAATGTGATTTTCTGGATTTTTTTTCTCATTTTGTCTCTCATAGTTGAGGTATACCTATGATGAAAATTACAGGCCTCTCTCATCTTTTTAAGTGGGAGAACTTGCACAATTGGTGGCTGACTAAATACTTTTTTGCCCCACTGTATACCCCAGCAACTTAAGACTAGTTTTGTAGTTTAATGTTTGTTTAATGGTCACAGGAGATGCAGGTAAACAAAATATTTCCTTTTTTAGTAAGTGTTTTATTTTGATTTTATGATTTAAATAATTATTCACTTAACTCTTGAACTCCATTTTGGGAAACCCTGATGTGTGTGAATGTATGTGTATATATATATTTATGTGTTTGTGTGTATTTATTTTTATTGAATTTTGTGCAACTGGCAAATATAATCCAAATGATTCATTGATTAAACTTTCATATATTTTACACCTCTGTATTATGTTAGTATGCTATGTGCGGATTTTATATTTATTCTGCCTGTGCAACCTGCTGTTATTCATCCCAAACCTAATTAGATCGAGCAACATTCTGTACATACAACACATCACCATGAAGATTTGATACTAGCAACAAGACATAAATTTTGTATGTACTTCTGCTGAGCAAAATATCAGACGGAAACTAGATATTAAAGATGTTCTGAAGCAAATGTGAGTGGTTCTTCCTGTAGCTCTAACACTCAGCTCTAACAATACCAAGGTCATGGGTTTGATTCCTATGGAAAGCATGAATTATAGCTTGAATGCAATGTAAGTCAGTTAGAATAAAAAAAATAAAAAAAATCTGCCTAATGCATAAAAGCAAAGAAAAAAGAAAAAATGATAACGTAAATCTGCCACAGTGCTTTGGTGTGTTCTGAGTGGTTATGATGTACATCAGCCCTATTGTGAAATCAGTCCTGCTGATTTTGACACACAAATTTTCCAGAAAACGCATTACAATTCAGGACAGGAGTGAGGCAGATGAAAATACACAGCATCTTGCCTGACAAACAAACTTCATGCACTCATTTATAGACCACATGAAAACACACTTCAGCCAGCAGTTCAAAATTCAGAGGAAGAATATGGAATCCCAATGTAATCAATATAAACATGGCCATATAAGATGCAAATACAGGCTTAGATTTAGTTATATCACAGATTCAAGAAAAAGCAACAATTTCTGGCATTGAAGTCTGTATAGTAGAAGATAGCAGGTTAGTTCTCAATAAATGTAACACTGTGCAGTACTCAATAAATGCAACACAAGTAAGACTTGAATGCACACAAAGGCCATATCAGGTATGTGCAAGTGCAATTCAATTCTCAATTCTTTTCCAAAAGATTTATCTTTTAATTTATACTTTTATGCAAGGCCACACATTAAATTGATCAAAAGTGACAGTAAATTCACACTCAAAGGCGGAATTCATCTTACAAATATTATTTCGAATCAGAGAGACCTAGTCACCTATTGGCCCTTAGGCTGAAAGAATGTGAGTCTAAGGCATAAATTAGCGCAATAAAATCATCGGATGCTCAGGTCACCACAAACCCTGCGGCGGTTCTATTTAAAGGTTTTTACACAAATCTGTATAAAGCCGAAACAGATTTTGATGAACCAATTTGTAAGCAGTATTTAGATCAATTGGAATTTCCTCGGATCTCACAGGTGGATAAAGAATCTTTGGAGGCCCCATTAAGTTTGGAGGAGCTCCACATCTCTCTAAAAAGCCTTCAAAAGGGCAAATCGCCGGGTCTAGATGGTCTCCCCCCTGAATTATATTTAGAAATTTGGGATTTGGTAGGGACACTTATGCTTAATTCATTTAATTTTGCAATTGAACATGGTCTATTTCATAGAGATCAAAAACATCATCGATATCATTACTTCTTAAAAAAGGGAAAGATCCATTAGATTGCTCCAGCTACAGAACGATATCACCTATCCCATGTGATCTAAAAATTTATGCTAAAGTTTTTTCTTCTCGTATGGAGAAGGTAATTCATAGTTTGATCAAGGAGGACCAAACCGGTTTTATCAAGGGGCGCAATGCGTCTGACAATATGCGTCGACTCTTTCATATTCTTGACTTTGCAGACTCTCATCCGAGCCCTTGTGCGTTTTTTTCACTTGATGCAGAAAAGGCCTTTGACAGGCTAGAGTGGAACTATAAGTGGGCAATTCCTGCAATGTTTCGGCTTCGGTGAACATTTCATTTCTATGATTAAGACATTATACCACTCACCTGCAGCATCAGTCATAACTGGTAATATTATTTCCCCCCCATTCCCTTTACAGCGGGGAACAAGGCAGGGATCCGCTTTCCCCCTTTTTGTTTTGCTTATCTCTTGAACCCTTAGCACAAGCCATCAGGAAATCTGCAGTATCGATTAAGATTCATGATCATAATCATTGTATTTCATTGTACGCTGATGATATTATTCTATATTAAGACCACTTTGATGTTTCAGTCTCTAGTATAATTAAGGAATTTGATAATTTTAGTAGCTTATCAGGGTACAAAATAAATTGGAGCAAATCTGCTTTAATGCCAATTAACAATGTTAAGGTTAATTCTTCTATTCCCTCATTTATCCCTATTAAGGAATCTTTCATCTATTTGGGCATTACCATATATAAAAACATCCATAACATTGCCAGAGACAATTTTAATAGTATTCTAGTTAAGGTCAAAAATGACATTCAAAGATGGAAGAATCTTAAAGTCTCTCTTCAAGGAAGAATCTCCACAGTTAAGATGAATTTGTTACCTTGGTTTAACTTTCTTTTCTCTATGCTACCACTTTATCCACCTCCAGGTTACTTTAAGGAGATCAACTCCATACTTTCTCAATTTATCTGTAATGATAAATGCCCCAGAATTAAACTTACCACATTACAACATCCTAATAGCGCAGGAGGACTGGCTGTACCAAATTTTGTATTGTATTATTGGTCGTTCCAACTTAAGGCTCTTTATAATTGGACTGATCCTCAATCCAAAGTTTCATGGAGAGTGATTGAAGCTAACAAGGTTAAACCAAATAGACTCCAAGATATTTTATTTACTGGCACAGGGCAAAAAGGTGATAATTATAAATTTGGCCCGGTTGTGGCTAATTCTATTAAAGTCTGGAAAACGGTTGAACGTCTGATAGGAGGACCCTTCAAATTTTGAAACAGTACACCTTTATGGCACAATTATAATTTTGTATGCGGAAATCGTCCATTTGTCCAACCCTCTTGGTCTTCTTTAGGTGTAAACATATATAAACATGATATATATGATAACCAGGGCCTCTGTTCATTTCAGACATTAAGAACTAAAATCAGCATCCGCATATTTTGTCTTTCTTCAATTACGTTCTGCTCTCAAAGCGTATGGAATTCCTTGTGCATCTCCCATTTCCTCTCATCCTATGCGGGATTGGATTGCAACATCTTCTGGTTGGCCATCTGTTTCCTTAATATAAAATAAAATTATTGATTGCATTACGAAACCTCTTTCTATTAAATCTATTTGGAATAGGAAATTATCTGACCTTAATTTATCCGTCGAATGGGAAAGAGTGTGGTCTAACCTTAGCTTAACATCTAAAAACTTGGCTCATATCATACTTAGCATACATAACTCCTTACAAAATATTCAAAATGAAACTACAACCAAATTTTAACTGCCATATATGTAATACTGCATCATCAGGTACTTTTCTTCATATGTTTTGGGAATGTCCTATCGTCATTAATCTATGGACACATGTAAAGCTGGTTTTATCCTCCTTACTACAAACTGACTGCTTTGCTAACCCAAGTGTGTGTCTTCTTAATGATGATTCTGGTCTCTGTATAAGCTTAATACAAAAGTGAATGTTGTTTGCTGGTTTTACGGCTGCGAAGAAGACAATAATACAGAACTGGTTTACACTGCACATGTGTGGAAAAACATATTGGATCCATAGCCTCCTGAAAATAGTGACTTGTGAATGTACAACAGCGTGAATTAATGGGGCCAAGCCTTCTACTATTGATGCTTGGCAGGGTTTTTTCTTTAACATACTCGATTATATAAAGGAATGACTTGTTTTTTTTCTTCTTTTTTTTCTCCCTCTCTCTCTCCTTTTTGACTGGACTTTTAAAGTATTGATTATATGTCTGATGTTTTGTTTTGTTTGTTTTGAATGAATGTTATGATGTCGTGTATGAAAATAAATAAAAAGTTGATAACAAAAAAAAAAGTGACAGTAAAGACATTATAATGTTATAATGTTATAAAAGATTTGTATTTTAAATAAATGCTGCTCTTTTGAATTTTCTGCTCACCAAAGAATTTTGAGAAAAGTATTATACTTCTACAGTTATTTCTCTTTCAAAACTTATCAGCTGTTTTTTTTTTTTTAATTACAAAAAATACAAAAATATTAAAGATATCTATCCATCTGCCTGAACATAACAGCATAAGAAATAAACATAGAATAGATTTGGCATTAAAAACAGTATTCCATTTCTTGTTTACTGATAGTTTACACATAGTCTGATGTCACTATGTGTTGTCTATTATTTAAAATGAGTTTGGACATACAGATTGTATACTTGAGTAATGCTTAAGCGGTGAATTTTATTTTATGGCTAAGGTGTTTAATGACTGCTAAGAATGTTTAAGGCATATATTCAAATGTTTAGGCTAAACATGCAATGAATAAATGAGCAAAAATGTGTTACAAGTACTAATGCTCTCGCCTACAGCATATGCCATATATATAAATGCATAGGCTTGTGTCATTTTTTCTAGGCTAAACCGAATGCCATACTTTCAGAAATCATTTTTTTATGTCTTCGTGCAAGCAAAAGTTTGCTGGTCTGCATGTGTGTTTATGTGTTTTGTGTGTGTGTGGGTGGGAGTGTGGTGGCATTGTGTGAAATGCAGACTCTTCACTCTGTATTGTTTGGCCTGTGAAAATGCTTCCACAGCAAACTGTGCAGCAATGGGAATAACTCTCCTGCCTTGTATCGCCTCCCCGCTCTTAAAATATATGTGTATCCCACTATATTTATATATAAATCAATGTATATCTCACCACAGCCTATTTTCAAATAACCAGCAATAAGGCTGTCTGTTAAATTGACGCTCCTGTACTTGTGGTAAGTAGCAGTTCAAAGCGCAGCAACTGCGAGATCAAGATTAAGATGTCAGGAAAGAAACTCCATCTCTGACGCATTGCTTTCCCTTCACAACCAACTTTTGTTTCCAGCGGACACCGTTTTCTTAAAGCGCACAAAAGAAACATTGTTGCGAGTAAATGCTAAATTCTAAATGCTGCGACACACCGAGCTAAAAAGTGCTTGTGAAAACCGCTGATTACGGCTTGTGGAAACAGTGGCATTATTTCGGGATGTCACACCTCTACGGAGTTATCTTCTCCTCCAGCTCTGTGCCTGCTCAGGAAAATAACTAGAACAGACTATTCTTCTGTTTTCCATTTTTCATCCCTGACCCTCTGAAGTGGTGGAGAAAAATGAGGCGAGCGCAAGAGAAAAAGGGAATTCAATGCATTCATCAGGGGGCCGGAGAGAGCATGTAGTTGAATTGTTAAATCACAGACTCTTTAGAGGAATCCGACTATGAAAGCGGAGGACAGTGTGACGAGGGACACTGGTCATTTTAAACGTTATGTTGAATCGATAGCGTGACTAATGGGCCTTGTGTTCGGCTGTTATTGTTGGAACTAATTAGTGGTGCTTGCTGAAGAAAGCATGTCTATTAATACTTTTCAATGGGACAAATCTATAACCCTTTGTAGTACACTATAATGCATTTATTGGTAGAGACACGAATGAAGCCGTGCCATATCTAGGGATCTGGATATCATTAAGATATGTTGTGACTTGGGCCAGCAAGTAACCTCTTAGCAACCACTCAGAACACCTTAGCAACCACAAAGTTACACCCTTTGAAGAGTGTTTGAAGTAGTTGGGATGCTATGTTTTGCAGTTTCAGCCTCAGAGAGCTGATGTGTATTGCACACTAAATTTCCACTATATATCAATAGCATCTCCAATCCGACTGGCTGGCAGCTTTTGGGAGTAAGGATGCACACATCTTCTGAATTTGCAAGGTGCAGCTTAGTGACATTAAATATATACAGTATATACTGTATATATATATATATATATATATATATATATATATATTTGAGACATTCAGTGTCAAGTAAACTTGGCAAAACAATATCTTTTGCTTTATTTCTCTGAATGAAATAACACATTTTTAAAATGCATGTGATAAATACTATTCACGTCATTCATGTTGTATTCACATCAGATGCAAAGGTTTTTAAATATAATAATTTAATATTATATAAGAGTTTTTAAACATATTAAAGGGATAGTTAACCCTAAAATTTTAAATTTGCTATTAATTTACTTACCCTAGGTGAAATTTTTCTTTAGTAGAACTGTAGAGACGATTTTTAGCTGAAACTGTGGTCCTTGGTGATTCATAAAATGCAAGTCAGTGACTACTGACAGAGAGTCAAACAAGAATATCAGGCGACACAAAATTAATACCTGTGGCTCCTGATGATATACTGTATTTAGGTCTTATGAAGTGAAACAATCAGTCTGTGCAAGAAACTGAAGACATTTACAATTTTACAAAGAATTTCTATTTTAAATAATCGCTGTTCTTTCAAACTTTCTATAAGCAGCACAACTGTTTTCAACATTGATAAAAAAAAAAAATTAAAAAAAAAGTTTCTTGTTTGCCAAATTATCATATTAGGATTATTTCTTAAGAATCATGTGATCTCCTTACACACATTTTCCACAATTTTTCCATATTTAATATATATATTACACCAACAACATTCATTATTGTGGTCATAACATACTTTAAATTAGCCCACCTCTAAACATGACATAATATCAAAATGAACTGGTTGGATGCTTTACCAGTAATTCAGACAATGTTAATTATAGTTTAAATCACCTGTTAAACATGCTAATGCTGTCCCCGCCCCCAGCTTCTACTGATTGGTCAATTCTGTCAGAAATAAGCTGTGCCCAAAACGTTTTTTTGTTTGTTTTTTTTTTACTTAACACAGCATCTTAAATGCTGCATTCAGGTGTGAGATGCTGAAAAAGTGAGTCAAGGCACAAATGTCTATCTAGCGCATGTTTACATACAAAAACAATTAAAAGCAGAAGAAAACAATGAAAAAAGCAGGCTATGATTGAAGTAGTTCTTGACCACAATAAAAAGTAATGATGGCAGTCAAACGTCTGGTTACACAATGTTAAATGTTCTGTAACATTTTCATTTGCGCATTATCCTCTCATGTAACTGGGTTTCTCACAGCTGGCTTTCACAGATAACCCCAGTGTCACATCAATTCTCAACTCAAGCTTTTCAGCACAGTCCACAAAAAGCAGAAGACAGAATCAGAGGAAGACTCTATTAAAGCTCTGCCCTGATCAGCATGAATATACATATCATAAATGAATATGCAAGCAACCAAGTCAAAGAGAGGTTACGCACCTGGGGAGTTTCTCTTCCCTTCCGCTCCTGATGTGACATTATTACACTCGTTCTGTAATCGGGAAATCTTTCACTCAGAACAGAAATTAAAATGCCCTTACAATGCACAGCTCCACCTCTCTACATTTCTCCCAGGAGAGAACAGCCAGCACTTCTCTCATACTCCTGCTCTTTCTCCATTCCTTCCAGAGTTTGACGACAGAGATAAGATATATGTCATGTGACGCCACAGGGGAGACACCTCAGCTGAAAATGATATAAAATACAGAAAATGTGAAGAGTGCAAAAACAAAATAAGAGCAAAATAGAGGGGCTTCATGGGGTGAATGTTGATATATAATACATCTATGCTGCTCATATCTCAAAGTTTCACTTTTTTTTTTTTTGGTAGTTCAGGACACAGTGTTGAATATCAACACCGGCTGACAGAGCAAGGCATCATTTTTTCACCATCTGTTGGGTTTAACTTGTTTTCTACATCAGAAACGGGTTACAATCTATCACTATAACAAAACCTGAAAAGGCTCTCTATAAGTGTGTCTGTGTGCAGACTAGATAATAAACATAATTAACCTGCGGTCATAGCCAATCCAGATGTTCAAAACATTGGCGCTGCCCAGAACTGTCACAGCCAATCAGATAACAGTAATACGATTGACAGGTGTAATTGCACAGGGGAAATAGACACCATCAGAGCAAACAGGTAAATCAATGTGCGTCCTCCTGCTGATATAAAACTCTAAAGCATAACCTATTTATCAGTCAAGGACAATCCAAAGAGATTATTAAAATTCTAATTTGAATACAAATATTTGTTTGTAAATAAAAAAGCCATTTCCTGCCAGAGACAGATTGTTGTTTGATTGATAGATTAATAGAGACAGTAAATTACTCACCACCTCTTAAACACACAAACATTCATGAGTTGCCTTTTAAATGAAATGCATCATAAAGTTTCACTGCGACTGGGTTGACCCCATGTCCCGTGTGCATCCATAAAACAAAACACATCCTGTAAGCTCTGATGACCTGTCAGAATGGATCCACAAAGAACCTGGGTCAGTGACAGATAACAATGTCCAAGATGATGAAAAGACAAAGAAATGGGTCTCACTTTATATTAGGTGGCCTTAACTACTATGTATTTACATCAAAAAGTACATTGTGTTCATATTGTATTGCAAAACACTTTTGCTGTTATTGAGGTGGGATACGGGTAAGGTTAGAGACAGGTTTGGTGGTATGGGTAGGTTTAAGGGGGGGTTAAGGTGTAAAGGATCGGTTAACAGTGTAATTATATATCATATAATAGTGTAATTATATAAACTGTGTATGTACACAATAATATAAACTGGGACCAAGAAATGTTTTCTAAATCTAGTTTAAAATATGCATATGCCAAGCTTTTTAAAAATACAGTCTTTGTATTCATGCTATTAATGTTTTTGCAAGCATGTAACATTTCTGAAAAAAATCTAAGGATTCTAAGAATGTTTATTTGATTAATTTTAGGGTTAAGCTATGTTTATTTAAGCAAATCCTACAAATATTCAGAATGTTTGAATCTTGAATAGTTTTTTAGTAGTATTTATTGTTCTTTTATTATAATTTTTATTCTTTTGAATTTGCTTTTATTTTTTATATTTTTTAGTTTCATTTTTAGGATTTCTGTTATGTTTTATCATCATTTTATTAGCCTTTGTTTTGTAAAAAGTATTTCTAAATAGTTTTAATTAATTTTCAGTTTTAGTTTTACAACCCAAATTCCGGAAATGTTGGGACATTTTTTAAATTTGAATAAAATGAAAACTAAAAGACTTTCAAATCACATGAGCCAATATTTTATTCACAATAGAACATAACAAATGTTATGTCCACAGATTTTATCCACTTTTTATCCACTTTTTACACTTTTATCCAAGCTCATTTCAAATTTGATGCCTGCTACAGGTCTCAAAAAAGTTATCACGGGGGCAACAAAGGGCTGAAAAAGCAAGACATTTTGAAAAGATTCAGCTGGGAGAACATCTAGCAACTAATTAAGTTAATTGACATCAGGTCTGTAACATGATTAACTATTAAAGGGATGTCTTAGAGAGGCAGAGTCTCTCAGACGTAAAGTATTGTGGAATACTTAAAAAAAAAAAAAAAACCTTCCTCAACATCAAATTGCAAAGGCTTTGCAAATCTCATCATCTACAGTGCATAACATCATCAAAAGATTCAGAGAAACTGGAGAAATCTCTGTGCGTAAGGGACAAGACCGAAGACCTTTGTTGGATGCCCGTGGTCTTTGGGCCCTCAGATGACACTGCATCACAGTGGAAAAGTGTTCTATGGTCAGACGAGTCCAAATTTGACATTCTTGTAAGGAAATCACGGACGCCGTGTCCTCCGGGCTAAAGAGGAGGGAGACTTTCCAGCGTGTCTTCAGCATTCAGTTCAAAAGCCAGCATCTCTGATGGTATGGGGGTGCATAAGTACATACGCTATGGGCAGCTTGCATGTTTGGAAGGGCACTATGAATGCTGAAAGGTATATAGAGGTTTTAGAGCAACATATGCTCCCCTCCAGATGACGTGTATTTCAGCAGGACAATGCAAAACCACATACTGCAGCTATTACAACAGCATGGCTTCGTAGTAGAAGAGTCCGGGTGCTGAATTGGCCTGCCTGCAGTCCAGATCTTTCATCTATAGAGAATATGTGGCACATCATTAAACGAAAAATACAACCATGAACTCTTCAGCAGCTGGAAACCTATATCAGGAAAGAATGGAACCAAATTCCAACACCAAAATTCATAATCTCGATGCCCAGACGTCTTCAGACTGTTTTGAAAAGAAGAGGAGATGCTACACCATGGTAAACACGCTCCCGTCCCAACTGAGACCTGTAGCAGGCATCAAATTTAAAATGAGCTCATTTTGTGCATAAAGTTGTTTATGTTAGTTAGTTATGTTAGTTGTTTATATAAAGTTGTTTCTCAGTTTAAACATTTATGTTATGTATATTATATTGTGAATAAAATATTGGCTCATGTGATTTGAAATTATTTTAGTTTTCATTTTATTCAAATTTAAAAAACGTCCCAACATTTCCGGAATTCGGGTTGAATTTCAGTTAGTTAGAACTTCAGATTTATTTCATTTAAAAGTCATAGTTTTTCATGTAATATTTCTATTAGTATTATATTTCAGCTTTATTTCAATAAATTTTTGTCAATACACTGTAAAAAAATGTATGTGATTTTAATGGTAAAAGACAGCAAAAATGCTAAAGTAAAAACCTGTTAATTGGTTAATGGTAAGTTCCCCAACTATATACTGTGAAAAACTGTATTGGACATTAAATGTAATTTTATGGAAATATTCAGTTTTTGGAAGTGAAAAAAAGAATAATTTACAGTGAAACCATAAATTGACATTCCCAGATTTCCTTGCGTTACATTGATACATAATTATGTTTCTTCTTAGTTCTTTACATTAGGGTTCTATGTTACAGCTAATGTTGTTAAATTAATGTTTATTGCATTACTTCAATTTCATGTGTGTTACCATGATGGTGTTTAGTGTTTGTGTGAATGACACTGTGGACCTTCCATATATATATATATATATATATATATATATATATATATATATATATATATATATATATATTAGTATTTTCCTTCTTGTGGAAAATCTGCTTATCATGTGCTTTGGTACATCATGCGACTCTCATCATCATCTGCTATTGGTGGTTATCAATGTATTGCAAAGGAACTAAACAGATTTCAGTACTTCAGTTTGGTATATTAACATTAATGAAATACATTTTGTAAATGTAAATTTAAGTTAAATCTGTAAAATCTAAAATCCTGCTACCGTATTTTTTTATGGTAAAATTCTGGCAACCACAGCTGCTGGTTTTTTACCATACTTTTATGGATTTTTTCCCGTAAATGTGTTCTGCTATAAAGGCATGAGTGTAAGACCTCTCCAGCTCTAAGAAACATCCAATATTGAAATCAATATTGTATATCTGTGCTGTTTGCTGTTCTCGCCAAAGTTGAAATAACATCCCTGGACGTAAGTACAGTCCCTAAATCCGCTCTCACACACATCTGCTGGCAAAAACTCTCTTTAACTCACTCTGACAAGCAGATGGGTACACT
This sequence comes from Onychostoma macrolepis, assembly GCF_012432095.1. Lineage (NCBI taxonomy): Eukaryota > Metazoa > Chordata > Actinopteri > Cypriniformes > Cyprinidae > Onychostoma > Onychostoma macrolepis. The sequence goes on along the minus strand of NC_081177.1, from coordinate 20,959,398 downwards.
GAGGCATTCACATACAGTACAAACAGCACTCAGCGTAATCTATATTCAGCTGCTGTGTTTAGGAAACCTGTGAACACTCGCTTCCCTTCACAAATTCACACACAGTGTATCTGTCACTCCATTGTGAGTATTTTTCCAGCATGTGCTGTGAAGAACTGGGTCAGCTCCGACAAGACAGACAGCATCAGGATCTTTAAGAAGGGAATGAGACGGCAAGACTGACAAGTGGATAGAGGGATGGCAGGGGAGAGGAGACAAAAGACAACCTCCTGTCCTCTAACCTGTTCTTAATGACGGCCGTATCTAATAAGGAATTATTTTCTCCATTCCCGGCCCTGGGAAAATGTCACTTTGAGGTGTGTAGTGGAGATAGGCGAGGTGTTTTCTGCTTTAAAATGCTCCTCACGCACGCTGGCTGCGGTGTAATGCCTTCAGCTCGGTGAGAATATCCCCATCAACTCCCTTAATGGCCCAGCGGATACACTCCACTGCCTCACACACCTGCAACACACATATCACAACAGCTGCTCTGTGCTTGAGTGCATCTGTGTGTGCGTGTGTCTGGGGTGTTAAAACAGGTCCAACTAAGCCTTTACTTCAGCTTGGCAAAATGTGTTGTTTGAGACAATGCAAACTTTATGTAGCCTAAAAGAGTTTCTCAAGTAGTCTCATATACGGTACTGGGGATTGCAAACCACGCTGTACAATACAGAATCGCTCTGGATTGAAGTCTGTATTTTAGTGCTGAACACTCAAAAAGCTATGAAAGTTTTAGTATATACTACTGTTCAAAAGTTTGAGGTCAGTGAGAGTTTTTAATCATTTATATAATGCTTATATTCAGTGAGTATGGATTAAATTTGACAAAAGTGACAGTTAAGGCATTTATAATGTTAGAAATTATTTCTATTTCACAATAAATGTTTTGAACTTTCTATTTATAAAAGAATCCTGAACAAAAATATTTCCACAAAAATATAAGCAGCACATTTTTGAAAAATGCACAAAATCAGTATATTAGAATGATTTTTGAAGGATCATGTGACACTGAAGACTGGAGTAACGAGTAATTGCCATCACAGCAATTAATTTTTTTTTTAAATTTTTCTCAAAATGTAATAATATTTCACAAAATTACTGTTGTCTTTTGATCATAATAAAAAAAAAAAAAAAATATATATATATATATATATATATATATATATATATATACTGACCCTAAGCTTTTGAACAGGAGTATACAGTGCATTTGCACAAGTGTCAGTATTAAAAAAAAAAATTTAAATCATGTGAAATTATTGCAAAACACCTCAATGATAAATGTGCTGTGAAAGTTGTTAGTATTTTCTATTCTAATGTCATTTTTAATAATTAACAATTAAAAAAATTACCATGGCCTGTTGCTATGTTACATGGATGATACATCAGACAATGAGTTTCTTTTTCTCCAACTCTGATTTTACAGTTCCTTTTTTTAAAACAGTGAAACATAAAAACATTATATTTCAACTATTTTCAGTCATTTTCTTGCACATTTCTCACTGGATTTGTGTCGGTATTCATTAAAAAGTCTAAAATACAAAGCACTTTAAAGTTGAACCGTCTGTTCATTTAAAAAAAAATATGTGCAGAGTCACAGTTCCCTAGTGTTTTTATTTGCCTAGGTAGAAGCTAAATTGATATGTGTTTAATGGTGTGTGACATTAAAATTCATTTATTTTTTACAACAGACGCAATGAAGTCGCATGTCACTGAGACAAAAATGAAAGAACATTTCATTCTGTCATGTAGTGGCTCTTTTTATACAGTCCACTTTTGTTTACAGTGTGATCAGTTGTTACCTGCCACGTGTGGGAATGGATGAATGAATAAATTGATTATTTGGCTGCTCTTCTCTGTTATACTTGTGACATTCACAGCAAGGTCAGATCCTTCAGTGCATAATGCAGTATTTTTTTTAAGTTATCAGGCCTATCATCAGAAACTTAGTTGGTAACACTTTACAATAAGGTTCATTAGTTAACTACATTAGTTAACATGAACCAATAATGAACTGCACTTATACAACGTTTATTTATATGTTAATTTCAACATTTACTAATACATTATTAAAATCTTGTTAACATTAGTTAATGCACTGTGAACTAACATGAACTAACAATGAACATCTGTATTTTCATTAACTAACGTTAGCGAAGATTAGTAAATCCAGGAACAAATGTATTGCTCATGGTTAGTTCATGTTAGTTAATACATTAACTAATGTTTAACTAATGAACCTTATTGTAAAGTGTTACCACTTAGTTTTACTTACCAAATTTTTTCTCACATTTAGTAGTCAGCAAGTGCTCCTTTCAGACCCTGTTTAAAACTATTTGTGCACATCTCATAGATTTCTGGTTTAAACAAGTTGATCTCTTCAAAATACAAGATGACAAGATGAATTCACCATGATCTGTTCACTGATCTAGGACAAATCAAAATATAATGAACATATGATCTCAGCCATTGTGAGCAACAGATCGAGGACCAGCGATACATCTGTAAAATGCAATCTCACACACCACATGCTTCACATAATAACTGATCTATGGATGACTCTGTTGATTTGGCTTGCTTTGTAAATCTAGTTCCAGCTCTCTGCAGCTGATTCAGACTCTTCCAATTCTGGTTTATGTGAGCGGCATGCATTGATCTCTCCTTGAGTCAGAATTTCCAATAACTGAATGTTCTCAGTTGCTTTATGCCTCTTTAATCTGCTATTTATGACTGCTAGAGTAGTGGTAGATGTTGCACATTTGACTAGTGATATTCAAAAATACTGGTGACCAGCCAAGTCCACCGAGGTGTTGCTGTGAACACATCAGTTTGAGATCAGGTCACATGGATTTTATCTGAGACAACAGAAACCTCACTCAAACAACAAACAAACCGATAAAGCACTGCACAGATGTCCTAATGTGACATGATACTGTCTAAACACATGCTCACACACACACACACACACACACACACACACACACACATTCACAAATCAGGCCAGTGAATATGACCTCTAAAACAGTGATTCCCTACCAGTGGCATACAAGAAGTTTCCAGAGAGTACTTGAAAATGGGTTGTTTCTTTCTTTCTTTCTTTATTGAAACATATAAAACAAATATTATTATGCATTAATAAACTAATAAAAAAATATATATATTAGGGGTGCCATGAGTTTTTAAAAGTTAATTTAAGAATGTACAGGGCTTGTCAAATAAAGTGTCACTATTTATAAAGACAGTGGACATTGTTCTTCACAAAAATGAAAAGCTCTGTTCTATTTTTCTCCCATCACATCTCAGTCAATCAAAGCACAGAAACTAACATCTCAGTAGAAGCAGTATTTGTCTATATTTGTCATTGACATTTATGCATTTAGCAGATGCTTTTATCCATAGCTTTTATCCTTTGCATTCAATTTACATTTCATCAGTTCTTTGGATGTCAAACCCATGACTCTACTTTATGAACTACAGAAATGCAGAACAAGGAACCCACCACTGCAAAAATGTTTTTTTTATTTATAAAATCTAAAGTAATAATACACCAAATTAATTGTAAAACAAAGAAATGAATTTAAAATAAAAAATGAAGTGTGTTTGTGTGTGTGTTTATATATATACACACACACACACATATATATTTCATGTATTACAATTAATAAATATATATTTAAAATATTGTATAGAAATATATATATATAAAACCTAACACCAAAATGCATTCTTGACTAAGGACAGCTTTGATGAACTTTTTTGATCCACTTCAAATGTTGACTACTATATATACACACACACACACACACACACACACACACTAAATATATCACAAATATATAGTATAGTAATATACCAAACTAATTTACAGAAAATAAAGAAATTAATCACTGCATCATTTTATTTTATTTTATTTTTATATTATATTATTCATAATGCTAAATATCTGGTATGCATAAAAAAATATTTTTGGTTTACTGAAAACTCTGTTAAAACATATAGGCAAACCACAATCAGATATAGACAGGATTTTTCTTTTTTTTTCTTTTTTCTTGGGGAATCTGCATAATGGATTTAAACATGCTGTATAAATATCTGTTAGCATAACCTAGACCTTCTACAGCATAACCATAAATTATCCACAATATTTAATAAACGTGCAAGAGGCAGAAGACGTTCAGAACTGATGCTAGGAAATCTGTATAGATTTTTGAGGACCTCTTCAGGTGCTGATTTTGTTTGGACCTGGTCACGGCTGACAGAATAAAAGGTTCTCGCTTACACACAGACATACATATCAACCCATGCAAATATTCAACATTTTGGTTTCAACTGTTCACAATAATAAATCATATTTAGAGAATTCAAGTGGGAGGTAAGGAGAGTGAGAGAGAAGGAAAGAGAGGTAACAGGAATTTGTTGCGGAGAACGATGGCAGGAAATGCTATATCCTCTCCCACACAATCACTGAGACACACAGTTCTCCCTGGCCCTGTGTTAATAATTCAGCACTTAACTACCAGTAAAACACTCACACACATGTGGGAGTGAATCACTTCCTCTGTCCCTGCTCTGGAATAAAGAGAAGCAGCATCTGACAAGGGAAAAGCATTCCTCAGATGCAGTTTTTCCTCAGGGCACTTTCAGCAATGCCTATAGAGCTCAAATGTCATTAGCAAAACAAACCTGCTCTGTCCCTCAAGTGCCCGTCTGGTTTCTCTCACAAACACGCTGCATGCCCATTCCAGGCCCCGAGAAGCACAAAAGCCATAAAGCAAAAATAAAACAACATCTTTTGACTTTGTTTCCCTATTACAGTTAACCACGTCTTCCCGAAGAGCATATGATGCTCACAGCGATCTTCAAACCAGCCTTGGCACTTTTGATAACTTCTCCAAGAACAGAGAAAAAATTGGAAGCCCTCCACGGAAAGCCTAAAACAAAAGGATGAAGGCACACAGGCAATGCAAGAATGAGTTATGATCCTCCCCAGAGAAAACCGGCCTGGAAGTTGTCTGTACTCTCTGTACTTAGCCAGTAATGAACCTGTAGGGTTACACAATGCCTGTTTTGTCTGAAGAGGGCTCAGACATTTCAATTATTTCTAAATCTGTGGACTATTCTTGTGAGTTCCGCTGTCGTTTTGAGACAGTACAAGCACAAACTGTCTCTTTACACAGCAGAGGTTCTCAACTCAATCACAGGTCTGTTCTGATAGGACACGGACAGAAGGGAAAATCAATGCTAAATGCAAAAAAATAACAATGTAATAAAGAAGAAACCACTCTGTGTGGAAAAACAAATTATATGAGATTTTAGTGCAGACAACACAAGCAGGTTGCAAACTCATCATCCTTCTAAACCATGTATGAAAATACACAAGTAAATAAGAAAATTCAATGCAGATTATATTAAATACAACCCATTTGGGTTGCAACATAAAATTTGTGATCAGACCCACTGTTTTAGGATTTATTGGACACATTTGGGTGCCGTTGCACAGCGCAGATGTCTTGAGAATCAGAATGCACGTTTATTGGCTACCGAGTTGCTTTTATTACTTAATTGTTTGCTCCAAAGGACACAGTGAACGTAAGCCAAATACAACATCCATTTCAACATAACCTGAGGGTGACGTGACCGCGGGGCCACCAGAGATGGCATCGGGCACTCTGTCCACCTTGGCACACCATCTATATGTTGGCAACCAGCACAGACGCGCAGCCAAGAGAAGCGAGTCGGGATGTAGACAGACAGGGATGCAGCTCTTTCCATCTGCTCCCAAAGCATCACCAAGCATGAGAGCCACAATAAGAGTAACATCCATTCCAAGAAAAGACACACTATGGATGGACACGAACACCGACTGCCCCGGCACTCATGGGCTCTGGGAGAAGTTCTGGATATGAGACGTAATGCATCTTACCTCCAAACCTGGCCGAGCTGCAAGATGTGAATGATGGACTGGAAGAGCCACACAAGCACTCTGCAGCATTTCCGCGTGCCGTTCGCAGGCAGGGTTCTGCCGCTGCCGCTCCGCCGGTCGCTGTCCTTGGTGCTGAAATCGCATCCGTCCCCGCTTGGGGAGGCGCTCATCTCCGAGTAATCATACACGAACCACCTGAAACTTAACACCTGAACCACCGTGGAGGGAACCACTACGAACACTAACGTGAGCCCGAACCACCAATAGTCCCGCCTCAAGTAGTAGTCCGCTGCCAGCCACAGGTCGGTGGCTCCGTCGGAGAAGAAGACCAGGAGGGCGCACAGCACCCAGCAGCAGTCCAGCAGCGAGAAGCGTTTCTCGGCGCGAGGGTGCAGAGGAGCCGCGCTCTGCTCAGGGCCAAGCAGACACCGAGAAGCGCTCTCACACACGGCTGCTCCATCCGATTTAGCGGCCATGTTTGTTGTAGAAAGAGAGTGGGCAAAGGAAAGCGAAGTACAATGAGAGGGGAGGGGGATGTGTGTGCTGGAGAGTGTGTGTGAAAGCTCATGGGAGAGTTGGGAGAGAGAAAGAGAGAGAGAGAGTTAGAGAGAGCGAGAGAGAGGGTGGAAGGGGGAGGGATAACGGACAGACCTCGGGGATATAATTGGTTTGTGCTGGGATACAATCAGCCTTGTTTCACAAACCTTTCGTTGGAAGGACTACAAAGATATGCATCGTCTTGTGAGACTTTTGTTTTTTCTTTATAAACGACCAAATCGTGTGAAAATTCAGTGAAATGAAAAATGAATGACAGCTTGATAACATACTAAACATATAACCTATAAATGAGCTTTTTGTCACTCTGAAAGGCATATATGGTGTCCAATGTTTGCTACATTTTTCATATTTATGGTTTCATTTTACTACATATGAACTATTCTTAATTTTCTGATTATTTATTTTTCTGACATTCCAGGTATTCCTTAATACATTAAAAACATTAATAGCCTATTTGTAGCCTATATTCACGATGTGGAGTATGTTCTGATTTATATTTAGTAGGAAAGTAAATAGAAAGTGATTTGACAAATGCTTTCATCCATAGTCATTTACAGTATGCATGCTGGTGTCATAAAGAAAATCTAATTTGTATCCGTGTTATGATTTTTGACCCATTTTCGCATTCTAGAGGGAAAGTTAACAACATGCTTCGTATTTTAGTTTTTTGTTTGTAAATCTGTAGAGTCAGAATTTAACAGTGCATAATTGTGCGCCAAGTTACTGATGAATAATTCATCAAACTAACTGTTCAGAGCTGTTCAGTTGTGACGTCAATTTGTGGGCAATCTGAAAGGTTAATTAAAATAAATAAATAAAAACTTAAATAGCAATTTTAGATTTATAAAGTCCTTAGATTTAAGTGGCTGATTTGCTAATCGAGTAATCTCACATCCTTTGTTCCTCCATTTAGCAGCTTGGTAGCACTTAACGTTTTTAAGCACTACGCATAATGCATGCTGTACTTCTAATAATGTGTAAGACAGATTTTACCCAAACCTACTTAAAAAAGGTAAAAAGAAGTCAATCGCCTTACATGTTTTAGGACTTATTTTACTGATTCCATGAACACAAGACAGTTAAAACTATCTCATTCATCGAGGCAGCTTATTTAATACATTGTATGTTTCCCATGTGCTTTCAGGTCCATAAATGGAGAATGATAGCGCTCGTGCTTTTGTGGCGAAGGATTGGAAATGGTTTATTGATTAGTGGGATGGGCGCGAGCTCGCGCTCTCTCTGATATTTAATGTTTGACAGTACGAGGCGAGCACGCGGTCAAACTGGAACTGTCATTATGACAGCGGAGCTGCTTGTTACCACCCCAATCTAATGTACCATACCTAATGCGCAAGCAGTTTGGTGGATGTTGACTCACAATAATAATAATAATAATATATATATATATATATATATATATATATATATATATATAAATGCATATACTGCTTTTGCACTATATTAAAAATCTTTTGGGAGATCTAGCTTAATATTACAGTTTGGTGTAACGAATAGATCCAGGGTTGCCAAGTCTGCATAATAAACCCAGCAAACAAAATGTAGGGGTGGTAATCCTTTCTTTTTGGACTATGTAAAAAGTAACTATTTACAGTTTTGAGATCTTGTTCTGATGCTATTTTTCTCTTCTTGTTCATTGTCATAGTTTTCAGCACACAGGCTCTCTACCAGTCATCTAACACTGCGAGGAGCGAGAACCAGAAGGGCGTAAGTGACATTTCACCAACTTTACAGGACAGCCAAAACAAAAAAAATGATGCATAACAGTACTTTTGCCAGTAGAAAGAGCTCATTAAGAGCTTTCATTTGATATATATATCCATTTCACCAAAAATGTCACTTACTCCCTTCTGGTTCTCACCCCTCAACTGTTGTTATTGGTAGAATGCAAACTGGGTTGAGTAAATTATTTTAAAACAAGCATTTCAGTTAAATTTATGCAATGTCAAACCCCCTTTAACCCCATGAGGGAAATAAATCAACCCATGGCCACATTTGAAAGATAATGCAATTACACAGGAAAACCACGGACTTGGCAACCCTACATAGATCATAAACCTTTTAAAAGAATATTGCACTAATATGTAAAACAGTGAATGAAACTTGAGAGCAGTTTGAAATTTGAATTTTGTCAGTGAACAGTGACTAAAATTCAACTTGTTCCTTCAGAACACGGCCCTTCAGAAGACTTAGAATATAACAATGCACTCATATATATTGTGCTTTATTTTCATTTTATGGAAAAGAGCTTTGTAAAGATTCTTCAAAAATTCTCCTACAACGTTCAAGTTTGAGACAACATGAGGGTCAGTAAATACAGACAGAATTAGATTTTTGTGGGAACTTAAACAGTCAGTCAAATCAAAATGTCCACACAGAGCTTTACAAAAAAAAAAAAAGAGAAAGCATAGGCCAATGTGTTTTTGAATTGGTGAAAAATCAATTCCAAGGTCATTTTCAACTTAAAACCCCTTATCTGACAGAATGGAAGTCCAAAAGCATTGCTCATGGACCGTAAGAAATGAGCAGCAGACCTAATTACACTTATTCCATTAAGTCAATTAGTGTTCTAGCTTACTTTGGGATTCGTACTGGCAGAGTTGCAGGGTAGGCTCTTTAACCTCCAACAGAGATAAATAATGCTTAGCATTACTGCGTGAATCAGATATACGGCATCTGCTTTGACACAGAACAGACTCTGACCTGGTCTAACCACTATAGAGAGGTGCAGTGAAATCAACGGGAAGTTCACAGAAGCAGTGTAAAATTTCAGTTCCCTTTGAGACTGTTGTCCAGTAAATGATAGCTCACCCCAGCGCTTTTGGTTCAGAGGACATTATTGTCCTTTTCTGTGTCAGTTACAACTGCATGAGTGACTGACTGAGTCTTTTGAAGCAGACATGCACCTCTATCTTTGAGAGCATCTGTCTGAATAATGAGCTGTTTGGTAGGGTCAGAGTATTTGAGTACATGGGCATTAATCAAAGCTTTTTCAGGTGAGTCAATGCTTTCTTATGCTGGTGTTTCCATTGCCAGCAGTTGTCTGAATAGTGCTGTGAGACTTATTGTGCTGTGAAGACTCTGCTGTGGGAAGGCTCACATTTGCACCTTGCTTTCGTCTGCTTTTTCACCACTCTGGCATAATCATATGACCAATGATTCGGACTGTATTCACTTTGTATTGGTTCTTGTGTCAGCGGAATTTCAAATTCATCTCCTCAGCTGTTTCCATCACATTTTTCCTGGGGTCTCATCATGCTGATGTTCGTGAAATGAAGAAAATGACTGTTATGTGGCGCTATGTGTGTGTGCTTCCTCTTAAACCAAACACACTCATAAAATTTTATTCTGCAATAGCAAAGCATCACTATGATGCTAATTTCAAAAGTCTTGCAATATTCAATTAAGGTGTTTACACGACACTGTTTCCAACTAAAAACTGAAAACTTTTTATGCATTTTGGCTGTACATGATAACAGCCTTAATGGAGCCTGAAAACGCAAACTTACGAAAACAGCAAGTTCTTGCAAAAAAGAGTGTTATCATCTCTATGTAAACTAAAATCTTAATCTAAAAAGAGAATTTGTGAAAACTGTTATGTCATGCAGATCTAGTGCTGTCAAATGATTAATCGCAATTAATCGCATCCAAAATAAAAGTTTTTGTTTACATAATATATGTGTGTGTACATTGTATATGTGTATATATAAATACACACACATGCACGTATATATTTAAGAAAAATATGTTATATTTGTATATTAAATATATTTGTATATAATATAAATTATATAAATATAAATCTGTAAGTGAAAATATTTTCAAAATATATACTGTATGAGTGTGCATTTATACACAGTACACAGACATATATTATGTAAACAAAAACTTTTATTTAGGACGCGATTAATCTAATGTTTAACTATTGGCCTGGCATGCATAAAATAGCGTTTTTAGTCATTTTTGCAGATCCATGTGAACTGGATAGTTTTGACAACATTGTGTCACGGTGCACACAGCAGGGAGGAACGAGGAACACGCAGACGAGGATAAACTTCAAAATAACAGTCTTTAATGAGGACATCAGGACAGGGCAAGACAAGGCAAGGTTGACACAGACAGGAACACCGGGGAATAACGAGTAGACCAGACGAAAACTAACTAAACAGGCAGGAACTAAATACACATGACAATCACTGATAATTAGACTAAAACACAGCTGGACAAGACTTAACTAATAATCACACTTAACAAGGACAGGAACATGACCAAATATGGACACAAGAGGCGGAAACACATGACACACACGACAGAGGACTGACACATTGTCATTTGTACATGAAACTTTTCAAAACAAACAAACAAACAAACAAACAAAAAAACACAAAGGAAAATCTAATTCATGGAATTATTAACAACTCTATTAATTATGACTGTTAAACAATACAAACACTGCCCATGTTCTGTGCATCTGAGCATCTTCAACCCATAAATCCTCCGTCAACAAATAGATAAATACAAAGTTCTGTCATGAAACACTATATGGCGCAGGCCGATAGGTTCTAACTCAATCTGATATAATTATATCATTATTAACATGGCACTGCTGATTGGTTTCTTTTCGCAGCAGCAGCCAATGAGCTTACTGCTCAGCATTCAAATATTGAGCTAGTGTTTGCTGTAGCAGTTGCAGCGCACTTCAGAAACCCTCCACCTTCCCCAGCTCCACCTGTATAGATCTTCTACAGGGTTATTTCATTTATGTTATATGCGCAGCAGCAGTATTTCTTACATGCTCACAGCAGCATGTTGTGGATGTGTTGGCAGTAGCAAGTCTCAGTATTTGCCCTGCTGCAGCACCAGCATTGTGGTAGATCTATTCCACCAAGACATTATCATTGCCATGTATACTATCATGTTAAACAGAAATCTATTTAGAGCGGCAAATATTACAATTTAAATGAATGTGTCTGACATGAACATTCACATGCTGTCGATGTGACAGATTTTTTTATGGAGAGATGTTCTAATCGCTGCTTTTCTATAGAGAATGGGAACATGACGTTGACAACGTAATGGATTCTGGGACTTTAGTACACCGACACTACAGTTGAGACTGAGTAATAGCGGAGGAATATTTTAAAATTGATATTATACAGTTAAAAACACAACAGAATGGAGAATGCTTGCTGTGTTATGAACTGCCATATGCTCCCATGACCGGAGTGGAAAACGGATCTGAAATGTAGCACAATTTTCTGTGTTCATGAAGCAACACTCCTTTGATTCATTATTGAGCAACTCTTGGTAAGACATCATGTATTTGTTCCATTTAAGGCCAGTAAAACTTATTTGGTGTAGCGCTTTCACAATACAATTCATTTCAGAGCTGCATTACAGAGGGTCATACTGTTATTTTGGCCCTTAATGCTTTAACATTAAGTTATTAGGGCGATATGATGTTATGTGTTGACTAAATACATGATCAACTGGCTGAGATCAAGCTATATAGTGTTTATTATTTTATCTGGCAGATATATCACTGGCACTTAGTTATTAAAAACTGGAAAAGATAGAAGGCAGCTGTATACTTTCTATGGTGTGTATGTGTCATATCCTGAGTGCTCGAATGAATGCAAGGGATTCAAATATAAGTCCATTTATTCTAATCAAGTGCAAGCAGCTCTTAAAGATATTAACGTAAATAGACGGGGTTCCTCTGGTGATTTGTATTTGTTGTCATTGTATGCTACTTAGCATGTCCTAAAACATAGCTGCAACTACCCATAATGCAATGCGCAATGACAAAGGTTCCCATTCTCTATTGTACTATGAAGAAAACCGGCCAACCAATAAGATTCACGCTTTTGGTCACATGCCACAGAGCCACTGCTGTTACAAAAAACTATAACTAGGTGACAGACATGAACAGACTATTTTGCTAAACGCCAGTGAATAGCAGCAGAAGAATCTGGAACTAACTCTTTAATTCTTGAAATTGGTGAAAAAAAAAAAAACATTTCTCTGGACGTCAATGGGGACCAGAAACTGTTTGGTTACCAACATTCCTCAAAAATATCTTCTTTTGTGTTCAGCAGAAGAAGAACAATCATACAGGTTTGGAACAACTCAAGGGTGAGAAAATAATAACAGAATTGTCGTTTTTGGGTGAACAATCCCTTTAAGTTTACAATATACATAATGAAATATTGATTGAAAATGGTTGAAATCACTTCCATGTTCTCCGTCATTCAAACAGTGTACAGAGGTGAGATTATCGTGACTTTTAGATGGTGCAGGATAAAAGTCATTGCCGTTTTAGTCTTACAGAAGCACTGTTGGATTAATAACTTAATTTACTTTCATTTTAACTCGCACAACTCTCACAACATGTGCTAGGCTTTTGTCACTAGTCTCATTAGTTCATTTTAATAGATATAAATATAACTGACAGCGCAGGTTCAGGTAGGCCTATTACAGAATCTTACAGATATTGCAAGCATTACAGCATGTCAAAACATTGTCAAGGGAAGGCTACTTTACTCACAAAAGAAGAGTGAGTGAGTTAATATAAGTGGTAGTTAACACAGGATGGCATTTAACGTGATACACTGAAGACTCGCGCGTCTGTCATGTCTTATCTCCACCTCTGTCACAACTACAACTAGGGTCTTAAAAACCACAAAGCACTATGAATTAATAATATTATGCCATATTTATATAATATATACAATCTATTTCAACATATATGACAGTCCAGGCTCTCTAAGCGGCTGTTTGTCATGATATGCACGAATGTATTACTCTATAGCTTGAAGGCATGTGTTGCTTCGCTAGTCTCGTGTTTGAAATGCTCAGTTTGTTTGTGTGTCAGCGGCAGGAATCTCGTGCAGGCTGTCAGCTGCCATGTCTGCTCGCCGTTGTTTGTCTGGTCCTCTCACCCCGGTAAGACGACTGCCAAGCCACTGCTGCCGCACCGATCTGGTGATCCGCCACGACAGGCTGACGTTGGGAGAAGATGGTTCAAAGAAAAGGCATGAGGGGACTGAAGTCAACTCTGAAAATCCAATGGAGCAAAGACACAAAAGAAAACAGCATGGAAATGGAAAGAAAACCTGTGTCTCGGGAAACTACTTTGAAGCTGTAGCCAGCCAAGCGACAAATAATTTGAAGCAGTTAAAGCTATGGTTTTGAAAAAGTATTCAGCTACACTCAAAGATGCTTCCAATGACTTAACTCAATACATTAAGGCAGACTAATTTAAATAATATTACTAATAGTAGTTCTCATAAAAATAATAATAATAATAATAAAAGATTAGGTACAGTACATCTTCTTTTTATAGTGTACACAAACTATTTAAGAGGTCAACATCTTTTAAAATACAGGACATAACTCAGATTATATAATCTATAACTTGACCAGTGTCTAACTTTATGCCAAAGAACAAAATATACAAATGGCAATGCAAAAAGTAATCTGCCACCTAATAGAAACCAACAGCAGCAGTGATGCTGCCATCAAATGCATTTGGGAAGCCTTCACTTCAAAGTGGGCACACAATATTACAATATTACATCATTCGCATTCAGTTTGGGAAATAAATTCTACAGAAGTAGCCTAAAAAGGAAACAATGGACCAGACAGAGTTTCTTATTACAGTATTTCGGAACTGAAAATGATACAATTATTTATTTAAATCACATATTTACGCATGGCATCTAGCAAAAACTTTTATTTTGCATTGAAAAAACATGAAAGTTGAGTAAATTTGTGAGTAAATCATTTGCTCTTTAGAAGCTCTTTTGCTATTAAAATAACTAACATTCATAACTAACAGATTTAATATAACTATAAAGTTTTAATAATTATTCAAATTTTTTGAGAAGAGTGGAGTCCATTCCACAGTGATAATGACACAGAGGAACAATATCATTGGAATGATTTTTTTTCTTCAGCTGGTGAAGAATAAAAACATTGACAGCCAATCACCAGACTTTCAAGAGCTCAAGAATTTAAAGCGGCAGACAACATAACTGCAGCATGCACTTACAGTAAACAAAATGTTATCATGGAGTGAAGGACCTTTAGTCATGTTTTTACATTTTATGCCCTTCCAACACCATAACTTGAGCTTTAACCTTGTGTGGTCATTTACATAGTCATACCTAAATATTTCTGACTCCATGAAGAAGTCAAAAGACTCCTTTTACGATTTCATGACTGCCAGTGTAAACACAGCTTTGACTGTCAACATGAACTGAAGGTCATTTCTATTATATGTGACCCTGAACCACAAAACCAATTATAAGGGTCGATTTTTTGCAATTGAGATTTATACCTCATCTAAAAGCTGAATAAATAAGCTTTTTATCGGTGTATGGCAATATTTGGCTGAGATACAACTATTTAAAAAACTAGAATCTGAGGGTGCAGAAAAATCTAAATATTGAGAAAATTGCCATAAAAGTTGTCCAAATGAAGTTCTTAGCAATGCATATTACAATAAAAAGAAATTAAGTTTTGATATATTTACTATAGGAAATATCTTCAAGGTACTTTACTTAATATCCTAATGATTTAAAAAAATCTAATTTGATAATTTTTACCCATACAATGTATTGTTGGCAATTGCTACAAATATACCCATGCTACTTATGACTGGTTTTGTGGTCCAGGGTCACATATGAGGTCTGTAACAGCTCTTTTAATGTCACATGTAACCCATGCATAGCTTACTTAATGAGCTACAATATAACAAAGACTTACATGTTGGCTTAACAAACCAAAATATTAACACTTTTTTCATTTTTATTTTTTTACCATATCTACTTAGCCAGGACCACTAATAAGTATGAACAATAATAATAGTGACAATTGCCTTAGCAGGCACCACTAATTACAATTTTTAATTACTAGCAGCTCCACAAATTATTACATATTGAGCAAATGTTCTTCATTCATATTACTCAGAACTTATGTAGGGCAATTATAAGATAATGTGAACTTTGTACATTCAATGTAATATGTGACCCTCCCTCTGAGGCAATAAAGGGAAAATGAGTCATTTATAAGTATTGATCTCTGGTGCAGAATGGTATGTATCAAACAGTCTAAACAATGTATTAACTCCAAATGAGGCACATCTGTTCAGTAAATCAGCTTGTTTGTGCCACATCTATTTCCTCAATCAAATGTGTTTGTAACCTGTTAGCTGTTTGTTTCTCAAACGATTAGCTGTGTTTGGCAAGCTTCTTAGTACCAACTACTAAAACAAGTAATACATTAACTAAAATGCTGAAAGCTGTTATTAGAAAAAGTATAGACAGGGTAGTCAGGGTAGCACCATATTTAATTTTGACAGGAAAGCAAGGCTGTGAAGGATAGAAGTACAGTGTGTTCAGTGGGTTGAACTGAGTTAACGAAATGTCTTTCCGAGAAAAAAAAAAATTTTTACACTGAAGGGTTAAGTTACTCATGCCATGTGCATGATATTTGCAAAGTACTGTATAAGGTACTTCAAAAATACCTTACAACTACTACTATAATACATTGCCAAAACATAAGGAGCTGAGATAGTAATGCGGAAAATGCATTTACCTACAGTGAGTTGTTGCAGCACGTGCGGGTGTTGAACTTAAAGGGGTGGTTGACTGTTTTTTTGTAGGCTTGATTGTGTTTATGGAGTGCAATCTAACATGTGTTAATGCTTCGTAAAAAAAAAAAAAAAAAAAGCATTATTTTTAACATAATTTACCTTTATTCTACACTGCTCTGTCCCTTCTCCTATAAACGCTCCAATGATTTCCTGTTTTTATGAAGCCCCTCCCTCAGAAATACGCAATGGGCTCAGATTGGTTAGCTGGACCAGTGTGTTGTAATTCTCTAAACCGCCTCTAGTGCGCGTCTAAACGTCACGCCCCTCACCTCAGAATGCGCTCCGGTTGAATTGTAAATAATACTCAATATTGCTTATCAATTTGAGCCTGATTGAGACGCAGAGGATATTGGTGAAGAGGATCACGCTGAACCTGTGCAAGCACGGCTTTTAATGGTATGATTTTGTTTGTTGTTGTCTCATACTTTTAGATACACTGTTATTTATAAATGCTACTGATTAAAGCTTCATTACAGCACAGCAACCGCGTGCACATCCATGTTTACCGCTTCTCATAGCTGTTAAATGCTTCTCATAGCTATGTGAAAAAATAAGGAGATGCAAAGCAGAGCGTGTGCAGAGCAGGGGACGCGAGGAACAGGATTAAGAACCGCTGCTTTAGAACATTGATTTTGAAACTTGTGAATCCATTAGAATCGTTAGAAGACAGAATCGTGATTCATATATGAATAAATGCTTTCATGCACCCCTAGTTTTGAGGGCATGATAACAACTCTTCCTCTTCTCTATAAAAGCACAACAACATGGCCTCGCCCCCTTTGTTGCATGTTGCCGGGGGCGGGGTTTATGTAAATTTCTGGGTTTGTGACGTCACAAACCCAGGAAGTAATTCATTGTAGTCCCTACGAGCCGTTTTTGTAGGCATTAACCTGCCATAATTTTAAAAGATGATATCTCCGTTTGCATTGAACTTTCAGCATTGTAACTTTGCAGATATTGTTTATGCTCAAACAGCAACATTACACACTAACTAACGTTAAAAAAGTGAAATCACAATCAACCACCCCTTTAATAAAGCACGTTTTCAGTGTTTTCGATGTATCCACTTCCAGCAATCTTTTCATTCTCTGTGTTCTCCTTGGTGGTAAACAGTTACTATTTTTTTACGGAGTAAGAAACGATCCAAACGATTTAGTGCATGAGTGATCGCGGTACGAATGATTTACACTGAATCGCAAACCGGCTTGCAAACTACTGTATTTGGACTGATTCAAAAGAACCGAGTTATTCGTTCCAGAATCGGACATCCTTAGTTCTATTGTTTAAAGTCTAAACAGCCTACAGTCTAAACAGCCTACAGGAAGAGAGAGCAGAAGCTAAAAAGCCTTATCATCATTATATGCTTTTGTAAGGAAATGGTTTGATGATATATAATGTAATGACTGCACAACTGCAAAAC